>NW_015171522.1:271111-287707 GCF_001447785.1 Gekko japonicus
TCTCCACATTTTCAGTGAGTTATCTACTACAACTCCAAGATCTCTCTCTTGATCTGCCTCTGCCAGTTCAGAGGCGGGAGGAAAAAACAATGCCTTTTACATGCCAGATCAGAGGCAGTAAGCGTGCCTAAACTCTAACTTGCAGCCTTGCAAAGAGGTCAGGGATGGCAGCAGTCTTTCTTTCCAGAGCTACAAAGTACAGGGGTGAGGGATGGCTCCCAAGCTCCGCCACAGCCCAGATCCGAACGGCACCGTTGCATTTTGCTGCAATTACTAGGGTTGCCAGCCTACAGGTGGGGCCTGGAGATCTCCCGCTTTTACAACTTGTTGTGTCCGCTGGCCGCCCCCAGGGGCCAGCGAGTACCCAGGGCTTGACCCTGGGTGGACAATGGGAACTGGTCTCTTGGTCTCTCCAACGGGGAGCCAATAGAAACGGGGAGGGAAGTTCGAACCTCCCAATGGGATCCAGGGGTGTCCCCTGGATATGTATATAGTTGGCCTCCTGGCCATTTGTCTTTGTCTTTGTTGTGTAAGAGTCAAGCATGCACCATGTTATGTGAGCTGAGTGGGCCTAGCCACGCGGTCAACCCACTACACAATAGACTCTAATCTGGGAGAACTGTGTTTGATTCCCCACTCCTCCACATGCTGCTGTTGGTGTGACCTTGGATCAGTCGCAAGTTCTTTCAGAGCTTTTCTCTCAAGGGCAGTTGTCCCCCCCCCCAAAGACTCCAGGTATTTTCCAACCCAGACCTGGCAACAGTGTTCCCTCTAAGCTGAGTTAGTGTGAGCTAGCTCACAGTTTTTTAGTCTTCGCTCAGGAAGGAGGGCTCCAGAGCAAACTAATTTATGCAGCAGCCAAATTGCTGGCTCACAACTTTAATGCCAGAAGCTCACAAAGTAGGATTTCTGCTCACAAGACTCCACAGCTTAGAGGGAGCATTGCCTGGCAACCCCCGCAATTGCTTTTTTTTTTCTTCCCCTTTTTGGAAAGAAAGAGATGGCCGGCCCGCGTCTTTGGCGTTTCTAGAGAAAACGGGATAAAAAGCCAGTTCCTGCGAAAGAGTCGGGCGGCTGGGAGTCAACAAGCGAGCTGCGCATTCCACCTCTGAGGGCGGAACTTTAGATGTGAAAACAACCGGACAGGACGGAGTTAAGAGAAGCGCTCCCGCGTCTTCCGCACAGCTCCATGGGAGTTGTAGGCAATCTGGTTTGTTTGCCCTTCTGTCTCCTCCCCAGGGAACTCATGCAAGGAGGAGGACGACGAGTAGGAGGTGGGTTTTGCAAAGCATGCTGGGAATTGTAGTTCACAGCTGGCTCATAGTGTATTTTATTGGGTAAACTAGAGCGCTTGCTTTCTCTCACACACAAAATGGGTTATGTGGGTGACTAGACAAACTGTGGAGTCTTGTGAGCTAAATTCTACTTGGTGAGCTACTGGCATGAAAGTTGTGAGTGAGCGATTTGGCAGCTGCATAAATTAGTTCGCCCTGGAGCCCATCCTTCCTGAGCTAAGACGAAAACGTGTGAGCCAGAGGCTAAAAAACTGTGAGCTAGCTCACGCTAACTCAGCTCAGAGGGAACACTGTTTGTCTGTCTGTCTGTTCAGTGGTGGCGAACCTATGGCACGGGTGCCAGAGGTGGCACTCAAAGCCCTCTCTGTGGGCACGCGTGCCATCGCCCCAGCCAGGCCCAGACCGTCATTAAAGTGTCGAATTCTCTGCCAAATAATTTTAAGTAAATGAAAGCCTTTGGGATTGCTTTCCTTACTCTGTGTGGATCCTCTTAAGTTAATGTGTGAGTTGTTTTTTTCTAAAGTACAACCTCAGTATTCAGGTTAAATTGCCGTGTTGGCACTTTGTGATACATAAGTGGGTTTTGGGTCGCAGTTTGGGCACTCGGTCTCTAAAAGGTTCGCCATCACTGGTTTAGAGGGAGCATTGGACAGACAGACAGACAGATTCCACTGGCACCTTTACGACTAACGAAGTTTAATTCTGAATGCACACTTCTTCAGATGCATTGAGGACAGACAGACAGACACATAGATCCACAACCCACTTTGATGTACAGACAGCTCTCTCCTTCTTTTGTATGGTTCCGCGCCAGCTGCTGCTGAATTAACGTCTCTTGTTTATAGCCCAGGTTACCAACTCCAGGTTGGGAAATTCCTAGAGATTTGGGGGTGGAGCCTGGGGAGTTTGGGGAGGGGCCAGGATTGCCTGGTGGGGGTAGGGTGACCAGATCCAGTTTGGGAAAGTCCTGGGGGTTGGGGGATGGAGCCTGGGAAGGACAGGGACCTCGGTGGGGTACCGTGCCCCAGAGTCCACCCTCCAAAGCATCCGTTTTTCCCCAGGGGAAACTGATCTCGGTAGTCTGGAGATGAGCTGTAATTCCAGGTGGTCCCCAGTTCCCACCTGGAGGATGGCATCCATAAAGTGACCTGGAGAAAATGGCTGCATTGGAGGGTGGGCTGCTGGCACTGCACCCTGCTGATTGTAAGCTTTTGATGCGACTTGATCCTTATCTCTTGTTGTTGCTTGTGTAATGGTTTGGATGTTCATTGTTGTTAATGAAGATTTAAAAACAAATAAAAATATATTTTTTAAAAAAAGAGAGATCCCTCCCCAAGCCCCGCCCTCCCCGGGCTCCACCCCCCACAAATCTCCAGGAATTTCCCAACTTCGGTAGTTCAGCATTTTGAGACCTGAATGCTGCATGACGGAGTGAGCTCCTGTCTCTGGCCCCGGCTCCTCCCAGCCTAGAAGTTCAAAAGCAAGAAATTGCAAGTAGATAAATAGGTAGAAGAAGAGAAGAAGAGATTGGATTTTTACCCCGCCCTTCACTACCCAAAGGAGTCTCAGAGCGGCTCACAAACTCCTTTCCCTTCCCCTCCCCACAACAGACACCCTGTGAGGTAAAAGAAGAAGAAGAGATTGGATTTATACCCCGCCCTTCACTACCCAAAGGAGTCTCAGAGCGGCTCACAAACTCCTTTCCCTTCCCCTCCCCACCACAGACACCCTGTGAGGTAGGTGGGGTTGAGGGAGCTCTGACACAAACTCCTCTTTTTCAAGAACAGCTCTTATCAGAACTATGGCTTGCCCAAGGTGCAAGTGGAGTAGTGGGGAATCAAACCCAGTTCTCCCAGATTAGAGTCCGTGCACTTAACCACTACACCAATCTGGCTCTCTCCACTTCTGTTACCACTTCGATGGGAAGGTAACAGCGTTCAGTGCGTCTCGGCGTCTAGTCATGCCGGCCACATGACCACGGAAATGTCTTCAGACAGCGCTGACTCTTTGGCTTGGAAACGGAGATGAGCACTGCATCCCTAGAGTCGGATTCGACTGGCTTTTGAGGAAGGGAAACCTTTACCTTTACCTTATATGTCTACATATTCAGGCCCTCGCTTCCTGTTTCTTCTTCAATTGCCCACTAGATGGCAGGCGTGAACTCAGTACGCTCTCTTACAGGCTATGTCATCTCTCCAAGGTTTAAAGCATTTAATATCTTCCCTGCAAGTTTATTTTGCTTTACACACTGACAAAGCAATCTTATCAAAATATAAGTCCTCTGTCTATTCCGTTACTGTTTTGTACTTGTATTTTTCTATTGAAAATGCCGCTTGTGCAACACATCGTAATGTTGTCGCTCTCCTTTCCCTTAATTTGAGGGGCTGGGGAAACCAGAGGGGATAATAAAACAAGAAATATGCTCGTCCGTATGTGTGCGGTAAGTTAAAATATTTCGCCCTTCTTTCAGGCTATACTATCAATGTGCATTTGATTATCAAAAGGTGAGCCCCTCTTTCTGATTCATCAATACTTCTGTACCGACATACCTCACAGGGTTGTTGTGCAGGGATCATTTCCTGCAGGAGCGCACAGGAGCGGAGCTCTGGCAGTAAAGAGCCCAGGGGGCGGGCACATGCAACAAGCCCTGCCCCCTGCTCCCAGCAGCCCTCAGTCGGAGCAAGAAGCAGCCAGGTAAATTGCAGAGCCCCCCCGGCCCCCCTGGTCTTTAACAGTCCAGTGGCACCTTTAAGACCAAGTTTTATTCAGGTACAAGCTCTCCCTCCTCTGCGAGGGCAGATCTGCATGTCCCCTCCCCAAAAAGCTAGCAATCCAAAACAGTCCAATGGAGCCTGAGTAGTGGGTGTTGCCTTCTGACACACTTCCGGTGATGTCAGGGGGTGTGGCATATGCAAATAAGTTATGCTAATGAGCATGCGGTCTCAGGGAATAAGCACTGAAATTAGGTGAGATTGTGTGTATTTGGAAGGACAGAGCATCAGTAGGATTACCTTGTGCACGTTCAATACTTTCCTGGAAATGGTAGGACAGAGTGCTGAAGAGGCGTAGAAGTTGGTGGAGAAAAAGGGAATCCTATTGGAAGCGAGGTACAGTGGATGTCGCCTTGGCAAAATCGCTCTTTCCCACCCCCAACTATGGATGCCAGCCTCCAGGTGAGACCTGGGGGTCTCCTGGAATTAGAGCTCATCTCCAGACTACAGAGATCTATTCCCCTGAAGAAAGTGGATGATTTGGAGTGTAGAGTCTATGGTAGGGTCGGCAGTCCCCTGACGGGGGCAGGGTTTTCCCCACTTTCGAGGTCCCCGATCTGCTGGCCCCGATCCATCCAGCGGGGGGGAACCCGCCCCCGAAGTGCCCTGTTTGCACCGTACCCGGCGCAATGACATCACTCAGAGGTGAGGACATGTTGCAGGGGGGCGCTCTGTCGTTCGAGGAAAGACTCTATGGTCACCATAGTCCTTCCTCGAATGATAGAGCGTCCCCCGCAACGTGCCCTGCGCGATTACATCACTTGCAGGTGACGTCATCACAGCACACACACTGAAGAGATCCCAGACAAGGAGAGGGACCCCCCAGCCCCCCGGCAGCCAGGTAAGACCTGACAATCCAAGTCTATGTCAGGGTATCCCACTGAGGTCCCTGTCCTCCTCGAACTCCATCGACAAGTCTCCAGGAGTTTTCCAACCTGGATTTGGCAACAATGACCCCACATCTCCTGCTGGGGGCCAGGGGGAACTTGGCCACCCTACTCCCCCCCTTCTAGTCTATGCTATGAACAGGGGTCATTTCCTGCGGGAGCGCACAGGAGCAGAGCTCTGGCAGTAAAGAGCCCAGGGGGCGGGCACATGCAACAAGCCCCACCCCCTGCTCCCAGCAGCCCTCAGTCAGAGAAAGAAGCAGCCAGGTAAGTTGCAGAGCTCCCCCCAGGTCCCCTGGTCCAAAACAGTCCAGTGGCACCTTTAAGACCAAGTTCTATTCAGGTACAAGCTCTCCCTCTTCTGCAAGGACAGATCTGCATGTGTCCCCCCCAAATAGCTAGCAATCCAGAACAGTCCAGTGGAGCCTGAGCAGTGGGTGTTGCCTTCTGACACACTTCCGGTGATGTCAGGGGGCGTGACATATGCAAATAAGTTATGCTAATGAGTTATGTTAATGAGCCCCTCCACCTCTTTTTCTACGAAATGACCCCTGGCTATGAAAATCAGGTAATAATAAATATAGGCCTTGTTCTGCTGCCTACAGATACAATACTGTATATCTAAACTTGATCCTCTAGTTTCATGGCCTTTTCTTTGGTCAGTCTTCCAAGAAGTACCTGGCATAGCTGAGAACATGCCCACACTACACACTGACTTGCTGACCAGTTTACAAGACAGGATTTCCTCTCAAAGAGCCCTGGGAGCTGTAGTTCTGTGAGAATTATAATTACAGGGAGGGGCGTGAAGCTAGTGAGGGGGGCAATCCCGTTCCTTCCCATCACCATCTGACATGACCAGGGCTTTTTTTTGTAGAAAAAGCCCAGTAGGAACTCATTAGCATAATAGGCCACACCCAACACCAGAAACTCATTAGCATATTGGGCCACACCCCTGACAGCACAGCTCATTAGCCTATTAGGCCGCACCCCCATGTTACCAGAAGTGTGGTCATCCAGCCACACCCACCTTTTGCTTCTTATTCTGTTTACCTTGTTTGTTGTCAAAACCCAGAGGGTTTTTTTTGTAGCAGGAACTCCTTTGCATGTTAGGCCACACACCCCTAATGTAGCCAATCCTAATGAGTGTCTGCTGTTGGGTGTGGCCTATTATGCTAATGAGTTCCTGCTGGGCGTGGCCACCTCGGGAGCCAGCCGGAACTCCGTTCCTGTGCGTTCCTGCCCAAAAATAGCCCTGGACATGACTCCCTTGGAGCCCAGCCACAGTGGCGGTCTGCGCATGCACAGACAATGCTTTAATTAGGGAGGATTTAAACTCCCCCAATGATTTGTATAACTTTTCATATTTTTCTGCACACCTAGGTGGTCCCCTGAGCTGCAGAAAAATCTGTTTGGGATAAGTGAGGCCCCGATCTGCGGGTTTAGCTATCCGCAGATGGGGAGGGGGGTCACACTTGGAAAATAGATATATAGATTTGTTGGAGCTCTGTAAGAGACCTGAGGGAACTACAGTCTCTTGGAAAGGCAGGCCTGGCAGCTGAAATGTGTTTGAAATCAGTTTACTTGTCTGTGAGGTGGTGAGCTCCCCCTCACTGGCACTCTTCAAGCAGCGGCTGGACAAACACTTGTCCGGGATGCTCTAGGACAGGGGTGTCAAACATAAGGCCTGAGGGCCAGAACCAACCAGTCTAGGGCTCTCACCTGGCCCGCAAGCAACTGGTATCTATGTAAATATAAAGTACTCCCCTTTTTTATGATATCCCTTGGGGGAAAAACTAGTCTTGCATATGATTAAGTACATTTATTGGGCTTTTGTGGGTTCCCCGGTAAACAGGGGTCATTTCCTGCAGGAGCGCACAGGAGTGGAGCTGCGGAAGTAAAGAGCCCAGGGGGTGGGCACATGCAACAAGCCCCACCCCCTGCTCCCAGCAGCCCTCAGTCAGAGCAAGAAGCAGCCAGGTAAGTTGCAGAGTTCCCACTGGCCCTCCGGTCCAAAACAGTCCAGTGGCACCTTTAAGACCAGGTTTTATTCAGGTATAAGCTCTCCCTCCTCTGCGAGGACAGATCTGCACGTCCCTCCCCCCAATAGCTAGGAATCCAAAACAGTCCAGTGGAGCCTGAGCAGTGGGTGTTGCCTTCTGACACACTTCTGGTGATGTCAGGGGGTGTGGCATATGCAAATAATTTATGCTAATGTTATGCTAATGAGCTCCTGCACCTGTTTTTCTATGAAATGACCCCTGCTGATAAATCAGTTGCTTTCACTGCTAGGAATCGATTGCTTTTGTTTGTATGTTGACTAAAAAAACCCAATATCGTTAATTGGGCTTGCAAATGTCCTTTATAAAGTGTATATCTCCGGTGCCTGGCGTTACATCTTATGGCACGCACGGCCCGGCCCAATAAAGTGACATTTATGTTAGATCTGGCCCTCGTAACAAATGAATTTGACACTCCTGCACTAGGCTGATCCTGCATTGGGCAGGGGGTTGGACCAGATGGCCTGTGTGCCCCCTTCCAACTCTGTAATTCTGTGATTCTATTGTGAACACATCCTTGATAGTCAGGACATCGGTATAAGAGGGTTTGCAGACACATTTCGTTTCAGAGGGAGCTGCGTTAATCTGCAGTAGAAAAGCTAGATTCGAGTCCGGTAGCAACTTAGAAACCAACGAGATTTTCAAGGTACGAACTTTCGAGAGGTATCTGATGAAAGGAACAAAATCTCGTTGCTCTCTAAGGTGCTACCAGACTCGAATCTTGCATACAGATTTAACACACATCAACATAAGAATTCATGTTTCCCGTAGAATGTGTGTCTCTGTGCGTGCGTGCGGGCCCAAGGAGCACAGGAGTACATGCCTGGCTGTGTTATGAGAAGATGACAGCTCGCACTTGGCACGCAGGAAATATACAAAAGCCGACCTTCCCCGCTTCATAATCAGCCTCTGCTAATTGGTCTTCTATTCCCTCCTCCCGTTCTGCTCTTGGTCTAACCATTAGATGTAGCAGTCCCCCTCAAGGCACCCTCTAAGCTGTGGAGTCTTGTGAGCAAAGATTCTACTTGGTGAGCCATTGACATTAAAGTTGTGAGCCAGCGATTCGGCCGCTGCATGAATTAGTTTGCTTTGGAGCCATCCTTCCTGAGCGAAGACAAAAAAAATGTGTGAGCCGGAAGCTAAAAAACTGTGAGCTAGCTCACACTAACTCAGCTCAGAGGGAACACCCCACCCAGGCAAAGGACGGCTTCAGCGTCACCTTGCTTCTTATCAGTAGGGTTTGAGGGTTGCAGGCCTGCAAATCGTTCCCATAAGTTAGGGGAAAAACGCTGCGTTGCAACAAGTTTCGAAACACTGACGCATCTTCTCTGACGGCGCGTCAGCAAAGGGTGGTACGGTGTACCGAGTTCTTTCCCCGTACTGAACATTAGACCGCTTCCGTGGGGTTAGAAATTCCGCTTTCGCAGCAACTTTGAACAGCCTCGATGGCCCGAGCTGATCAGATCTTGGAAGCTTAGCAGGGTCGGCCCTGGTTAGTACTTGGACGGGAGACCACCAAGGAAGTCCAGGGTTGCTACGCAGAGGCAGGCAAGGGCAAAACATCTCTTGCCTGGACCTGAATGGCCCAGGCTAGACCAGTCTCATCAGATCTCAGAAGCTCAGCAGGGTCAGTGCTGGGTAGTCCTTGGATGGGAGACCACCGAGGAAGTCCAGGGTTGCTACGCAGAGGCAGGCCGTGGGAAACCACCTCTGTTTGCCTCTGCCCTGACCTGGATGGCCCAGCCTAGCCCAATCTCATCAGATCTCTGAAGCTAAGCAGGGTCAGTGCTGGGTAGTCCTTGGATGGGAGACCATCGAGGAAGTCCAGGGTTGCTACGCAGAGGCAGGGAATGGCCAACCACCTCTGTTTGCCTCTATCCTGACCGAATTGGCCCAGGCGAGCCCAGTCTCCTCAGATCTCGGAAGCGACACAGGGTCAGCCCTGGTTAGTCCTTGGATGGGAGATCCGCCAAGGAAGTCTGGGGTCATTATGCAGAGGCAGGCAAGGGCAAACCACCTCTGCACATCTTTTGCCTTGAAAACCCAGTATTCCCGTGGTCGCCTTAAGTTGGTTGCAAGCTGACGGAACCAAAACTATTGAATTATTTTGGTGGGCAAAGAGGCTGAAACACAACGACCCACTTATGAATCCCCAGCTGATGAGCTAGGCACTCAAGGCCAACGGACACAAATTTGTCAAAACCTAATATATACCAGCCCGTTTGACCATCCCGTCTAAACTCTCAAAGGGTGGTTGTCAAAAAGGCAAAGATTACTTCCCCCAACGTTTCAAAATACATTGACATGTACAGTGGGGACTGCAGACCAGGTTAATGATTTTTAGAGGACAGTTGTACCAAGTTAATTCCCACGGAATGACAGAGGATCGGGGCATCATGGGAATTGTTATGACACTCAACTTCGTGCTATTGAATCCTAATAAAACTGACACCAACCATGAATTCTTGTCTGGGAACACCCTAGAGACCGACAAGATTTTGGGGGATAAACTTCTGAGAGGCAAAATTATACCCTCTAAACCTATGGCTTTCGTGAGCCACATATTTTGTTAGTCTTTGAGGTGCTACACCAATTGATGGGATGTACGAAGCCATCCACAGCTACCACGCGAAACACTTCCCTTCGCTTTCCTTCTCTTCTTTTATGTCAGACCCCAGTAACAGACCAAACATATCTATTTTATTTCCCCTTGGTTTTGCTTTTCAAGATGCAACAGAATTAAAATCTCCATAGACCACCTGTCCATCACCTTACTTAAGCTTCTCAGATTGTATTTAATTTTAGTTTTGGATTCATAATGCTGTGACCCAGAGGTCATTTCGGGTGGGGATCGCGGGGGCATCAGAAAACAAATCCGCACCATCCTCTACATGACAGTCCTTCAAGAACTTGAAGATGATTATCGTATCACCTCTCAGCCATCTCCTCTCCAGCTAAACATACCCAGCTCCCTCAGCCTTTCCTCCTAGGACTTGGTCTCCAGACCCCCTCACCCTCTTCGTTGCCCTCCTCTGCACACCTTCCAGCTTGTCTACATCCTTCTTAAAATGTGGTGCTCAAAACTGAACACAATACTCTCAATCAATCTAGCACACTGTGTTCCCTGCCACACATCCTTCATATCTGACAGAGTAGGTCCTATCATTGAAGTCCCAGTGGAGAAGCTCAAGGACAACTCTGTGAGATGAGGTCAAAGGTCCACCTCACTGACTATCTTTGTTTCCAACAGTGACCAGCCAGTGGTCTCTAGGAAGTTCATGAAGGCACTCTTTTCATCCATGGTATACCCCCAGCACCTAGTATTAAAAGGTACACAGCCCCTGAATGGCAAGATTCCATTGAGTGATCACGGTCAGTCGTTATTGATGGACCTCTCTACCATGAACCATGAACTGGTCTAATCCGCTTTCCAAGGCAGTGGTCATCAACAGGTATTGTGGGAGGGAATTCCATAACAAGTACTGTGTAAAGAACTACTTTCTCTCATCTGTCCTGTACCTATTAATCACCAGTTTCCTTGGATGACCCCCCCCCCCAAGTAGAGATGCCAACCTTCAGGTGGGGCCTGGGATCCCCCAGAATTACAAATCTCCAGAGTCCAGACTCTAGAGATCAGTTCCCCTGGAGAAAATGGATGCTTTTGAGGGCAGACTCTGTGGCATTGTGCCCCACTGAGGTTCAGGGATGCCAACCTCTAGGTGGAACCTGGGGACTCCCCAGAATTGCACCTCATCTCCAGACTACAGAGATTGGTTCCCCTGGAGAGAATGGATGCTTTGGAGGGTGGATTCTATGCTATTGGTACGGCACCATAGTATTGTATTCTAAGGCCCCTGTCCTCCTCGGGCGCCATCCCCAAATCTACAGGAGTTTCCCAACCTGGATCTGACAACCCTACCCCCCCAATCCCCTGCCAGTGGCAACCCTACCTGCAAATTGTAAGATGATGAGAGAGGGAGAAACATCCTGGTGTCTTCACATCATGTATCACTCATACAAGAGCATATACATGCCTCAAAGCATATGTAGACCTTCGAATCTGGGTAGGGTTGCCAGGTCCAGGTTGGGAAATTCCTGGAGATATGGGGATGGAACCTAGGGAGGACAGGGACCTCCATGGGGTACAATGCCCCAGAGTCCACCCTCCAAAGCACCCATTTTCTCCAGGGGGAACTGAGCGGTCGGGTTAGAATGGATAAAAGGAAGTACTTCTTCACCCAAAGAGTGATTAACACATGGAATTCACTGCCACAGGAAGTGGTGGCGGCTACAAGCATGGACGGCTTCAAAAGGGAATTGGATAAGCATATGGAGCAGAGGTCCATCAGTGGCTATTAGCCACAAGGTATAGATAGGGGCTCTGGGGCAAGGGATGCTCTGTCTTCTTGGTGCTTGGGGGGGGGTCAACAGTGGGAGGGGTTCTAATGTCCTGGCCCCACTGGTGGACCTCCTGAGGGCACCTGGTATTTTCGGCCACTGTGTGATACAGAGTGTTGGACTGGATGGGCCTTTGGCCTGATCCAACATTGGCATCTCTTATGTTCTTATGTTCTTAAGATCTCTGTAGTCTGAAGATGAGCTGGAATTCCGGGGGATCCCCAGGTCCCATGTGAAGGGTGGCATCCCTAAATCTTAGTCACATGTTTCTTATTCTGAATTTTACCACTGCATGCTTTCCCACGTTTATTGGGGGGAATAATAAGCACATTTGTTCATCATAATCAGGTACTGAAAAGCTTCTAGGGATTCTGGTAGATGAGATGTGCCTTGGACACCTTAAACTTCAAAATGTCTATTCCCTTCCACCTGGAAAGGCCACAACTTAACATGGGTACCACAAATTTGTGTATTTCCCAGTGTTCCATTAATATCTAGTTCCACAATATTCAGAGATTCGATAATAGGAAAACGTAAGAGATGGTGCCAGAATTATGACGTAACATTTCCACCATCTACATAGGAACATGGTGAGACTATCCTCCAACTGTAGTAGTTGCAAACTCCGCTACACATTAGCATGTGGCACTAATCCTGAGAATGTAAATAGGCCACTAGGGAAAACAAAAGTCACAAGTGTTAAAACCCATCGCCCTGAAAAAATAAATTACAGATCTCAACTGTGGTCTGTATTCAAAGTCACTCAAGGGAAGGCGGCAGAGAGAGGCACCTCTACAGAGAACTTGAACTTTTCGAGTAATAACAAACAAGGTTCTTGTGGTACTTTAAAGACCAATCAGATTTTATTCCAGAATAAGCTTGCAAGTAATAACAAACAAGTTTTTTGTGGTCCTTTAAAGATCAATCAGTTTTTATTCCAGAATAAGCTTGCATGGACCACTTCTAGCTGCATTTGACAAAGTGGGTTGTAGTCCACAACACTTTCCTAACATGGTTAAAGGTAAAGGTAAAGGTTCCCTTGCTCGAAAGCCAGTGGAATCCGACTCTAGGGTTGCGGTGCTCATCGCCGTTTCAAAGCCGAAGAGCCAGCGCTGTCTGAAGACGTTTCCGTGGTCATGTGGCCGGCATGACTAAACACCAAGGCCGAACGCTGTTACCTTCCCACCGAAGTGGTACCTATTTATCTACTTGCAATTTCTTGCTTTCGAACTGCTAGGTTGGCAGGAGGCTGGAACTAGAGACGGGAGCTCACTCTGTCTTGCAGCACCCGGGTCTCGAACTGCTGAACTACTGACCTTCCACAGCCTGCAGTTCAGCATCTTAACCACTTGAGCCACTGCAGCTCCTCGTTACCCATCTGAAATTTATTACCTGAAGTCGGGCCAAACAGAACACAGCCTACAGTCAAAGGACGACTCTCGATTAAAGTACGAGACAGCGGACAGAATTGGGTCATGTACTCGTTCCAAGTTCAAGAGTTGTTTGCATCCAACCAGACTCTTCTCTCATTGCCTTATTAGCAGTGTCGTTCTAAAACTGGCCTGTATTTTGAACAATAATCAGCATTCTTCACTCCGTTTGTGTCTTCTTCCCCCTTCCCTAGCCAAAGAACAGTTCTATCGAATCCTCTCCAACCCAAATCTTTTCAAAAAAGCCACATCCACCTACCTAGGTTTACCATCTTTTGTAAAGCAAAAAAGGACATATTTCCCAACTGACTACCTCAAAGAAGTGATCGCTATGACAAGTCTAATTTTCAGTGCCCCTCCTACATAAGATGTGATCACTGCTATGAACTAGGAATATTCCTAACCTTCCAACCCCCAAAAGAGGGTATTTTCATCAGGTTTTTTTAGAGCCCGAAAGAGAATGGACACCCAAAAAC
The DNA here is from genome assembly GCF_001447785.1 of Gekko japonicus. Lineage (NCBI taxonomy): Eukaryota > Metazoa > Chordata > Lepidosauria > Squamata > Gekkonidae > Gekko > Gekko japonicus. The sequence continues at coordinate 284,426 of NW_015171522.1, forward strand.
AAGGACATGTCCTCTTAAGAAGAGGACATCTGGTAACTTCAACTGTTTAGCTTCAACTGTTTTAATTTGTTTTGTCTCTAGTTCCAGCTCCTGCCAACCTAGCAGTTCGAAAGCAAGAAATTGCAAGTAGATAAATAGGTACCACTTCGGTGGGAAGGTAACAGCGTTCCGTGCGCCTTGGTGTTTAGTCATGCCGGCCACATGACCACGGAAACGTCTTCAGACAGCGCTGGCTCTTCGGCTTTGAAACGGAGATGAGCACCGCAACCCTAGAGTCGGATTCGACTGGCTTTCGAGCAAGGGAACCTTTACCTTTACCTTTACTATCTCTATTGCACCTTGTGCCTTGTAAGCCGCCCTGAGCCGGCGTGCGGGGAGGGCGGAGTATAAATGCAATAAATAAATGAAATAAATAAAATAAATAATAAACTTACCGCCTGGGGGCTTTTGCGATCAGAGGAAGTCAGCCGATGGATAAATAGTGAGGAATCCTCAAAAACAAGGCAGTGTTTATATAGCGGTAGGAAGCCACAGGTCTTGTCGCCGCGCCATCTATTTTGCTTACCCGCAAGCAAATGACTAAATGGAAAATATGAAATTTAAACCCCAGAAAATTTGCCCTTTTGTACAAAATTACACAATTTCCCTCTTTTGTGAAAAAAAAAAGATCATACCACAGAACTCAGATTTTTATGCTAAACAGCAATGTAGGTTTGTGCATACACTTGAGTGTATATGTTGTCGACAGGCAATTATGAGGAAACGTGATTGTAAGGAGAATACCTGACAATCTAAATAATTTTAATCCCTATGAGGAAATGTGATTGTAAAGAGAATATTTTACAATCTAAATAATTTTTAATCCCTATGAGGAAACAGGATTGTAAAGAGAATATCTCGCAATCTGAATAATTTTTAATCATTATGGGGAAATAGTATAGTAAAAATACCTCACAATTCGAATAATTTTTAATCTCTATGGGGAAACATTGTTGTAAAGAGAATACCTCACAATCTGAAGAGTTGTTAATCATTATGGGGAAATATTATTGTAAAAATACCTCACAATTTGAATAATTTTTAATCACTGGGGGGAAACGTTATTGTAAAGACAATATCTCACAATCTGAATAAGTTTAAATCATTATGTGGAAACAGCATTGTAAAAATACCTCACTATTTGAACAATTTTTTAATCACTATGGGGAAACATTGTTGTAAAGAGAATACCTCACAATTTGAATAATTTTTAAACACTCTGGTGCTCAAAAGGGTCCTAAATGGGATCCACTAGGGTTACTATATGTCCTGGTTTTAGAGGATATGTCCTCTTTTTTGGGTGTCCCGTCCTCTTTTTGGCTCTTAAAAAAAAAAACCTGATGAAAATATCCTCTTTTCAGGTTGGAAGGTTAGGAATATTCCTAGGTAGTAGCAATTATCACAGATTCACAGCTTAAATAATAGGGGCATTCGAAATATCATTTGCCATAGTGACCACTTGTTTGAAGTAGTCAGTAAGGAAATATGTCCTCTTTTTTGCTTTTCAAAAGACAGTAAGCCCAGGAGATCAGAATTCCAACAGCCAATCCATATGCAAAAGAACTTCCTCAGGAAAGCTCCCCCATTAACATGTCACAGCCTGGGAAACTCCTGCAAGATAATGACTCAGCCCTACCGCACCTTCCTGGGTAGATATAAATCACCTGCCCAACATTTTTCTTCTCACCTTGACACAAAGAGTACTCCATCTTTCTGCGTCATACCCCTGAGGATGCCAGTCACAGCTGCTGGCGAAATGTCAGGTCCTACAGTGCCAAGACCACAGCCATACAGCCTGTAAAATCTACAACTAGGACGCCGGCCGTGAAAGCTGTTGACAACAAGTGTTTTTTTTGGTATAAACTTTTGAGAGCGAAAGCTCTGCCAAAGCTTTGACGAAGGTGGTATCTGACAAAGGCAGCTTAGAGACTCTCGAATGTTTATACCCTGAAAATCTTATTGGTCTGTAAAGGTGCTACTGGATTCAAATCCAGACCTTGGGGAGAGCTTCAGAGGGTAGCTGTGTTGGTCTGCGGCAGAAGAGCTGGATTCAAGTCCCCTGGCACCGTTTTTCGGGTATGAGCTTTTGGGAGTCAAAGATTTCCAACGAATGCATCATTTTGTTATTGAAACTCGGATATTCCGACATGAAGACAGATTCAGAAGGACAGCCCTGTATATCCCAACATGAGTAACTCAATGAGAGGGTTTACAATCGGACCTTCTTCGGTGTCGATGAGACTTGCTCTTATGGCTTTGCCTCCTAACCCCAGCATGGGGGCAGGGGGAGGCAAACATAGTATATGCATCGTTCTATCTCTGTTAAGTCGCTCACTTAACAAAGCAGTCGGAGAGTGATTCAGCAAGAACACAACCTTATTCTTCAACTCGAACACAACTCCGACACGGATCAACATCTGATAGCCAGAACAGCCTTTACATTGCAGCTGTCCTGCTTTTAAACATTCCCGGCTAATGTAGCCACGCCCACTGTACAAATACCAACCAATAAGGTTGTTCACATAAGGACCGATCACGGACGTTCCCGCTCAGGGAGCTTGCTAGAAGGTGATTGGTTAGGTGCTTCCTGGGCTAGTAACACGATTGGATGGATTTGGATCCTAGCCCAGGACGAAGCTTTACATTACACTTCAATTAGATGTTTCACAACATATCATGCATTCAAGGCAGCTTTGAACACACTACAGTCTCTATTCTGGAGTTTCCTGGTTTACTTGTCCAAGCTCCTGACCCTTTGTGCCTTAGGGATGCCAGCCTCCAGGTGGGACCTGGGGATCCCCCAAAGTCACAGTTCCTCTCTAGACTACAGAGATCAGTTCCTCTGGAGAAAATGGCTGCTTTTGGAGGGTGGACTCTGTGGCACTGTGCCCCACTGATGTCCCTGCCCTCCGCAGGCTCCATCCCCACATCTCCAGGATTTCCCAACCTGGATCTGGCAACCCTACCCCCCACGTCCCCTGCCAGTGGCCAAGGGGAGACCAGACAACCCTAACTGTGTTACATTTGTGGGCACAGGGTGACTGCTTCGCTTGGGAGTGCACCCAGAAAATGTCCTTTGATGTCAGGGCTCAAAAACAAAAGAAGCCAAATGAAACGTTGAATTCCATCAGCCTGTATTCAGTCTGCCTGATGGGGAAGGAAGGTAGGTAGGTAGGTAGGTAGGAAGGAAGGAAGGAAGGAAGGAAGGAAGGAAGGAAAGAAGGAAGGAAGGAAGGAAGGAAG
>NW_015171522.1:287951-295903 GCF_001447785.1 Gekko japonicus
GTGTGGCCTAATATGCTAATGAGCTGTGCTGTCATGGGTGTGGCCTAATATGCTAATGAGCTGTGCTGTCATGGGTGTGGCCTAATATGCTAATGAGCTGTGCTGTCATGGGTGTGGCCTAATATGCTAATGAGATGTGCTGTCAGGGTGTGGCATAAAATGCTGTTTTTTGCTGTTGGGTGTGGCCTACTATGATAATTAGTTCCTGCGTGGCTTTTTCTACAAATAAAGCCCTGATCATCATCATAAGAACATAAGAACATAAGAGACGCCAATGTTGGATCAGGCCAAAGGCCCATCCAGTCCAACACTCTGTGTCACACAGTGGCCAGAAATACCAGTGCCATCAGGAGGTCCACCAGTGGGTTTAAGAACATAAGAACATAAGAGACGCCAATGTTGGATCAGGCCAAAGGCCCATCCAGTCCAACACTCTGTGTCACACAGTGGCCAGAAATACCAGTGCCATCAGGAGGTCCACCAGTGGGGCCAGGACATTAGAAGCCCTCCCACTGTTGACCCCCCCAAGCACCAAGAAGACAGAGCATCACTTGCCCCAGAGCCCCTAGCTATACCTTGTGGCTAATAGCCACTGATGGACCTCTGCTCCATATGCTTATCTAATTCCCTTTTGAAGCCATCCATGCTTGTAGCACCCACCACTTCCTGTGGCAGTGAATTCCAAGTGTTAATCACTCTTTGGGTGAAGAAGTACTTCCTTTTATCCATTCTAACCCGACCGCTCAGCAATTTCATGGAGTGCCCACGAGTTCTTGTATTGTGAGAAAGGGAGAAAAGTACCTCTTTCTCTACCTGCTCTTTCCCATGCATAATCTTATAAACCTCGATCATGTCACCCCTCAGTCGTCTTTTCTCCAAGCTAAAGAGCCCTAAGCGCTTTAACCTTTCCTCATAGGGAAAGTGTTCCAACCCTTTTATCATTCGAGTTGCCCTTTTCTGCACTTTTTCCAAAGCTATAATATCCTTTTTAAGGTGTGGTGACCAGAACTGCACACAGTATTCCAAATGAGGTCTCACCATTGATTTATATAGGGGCATTATTATATTGGCTGATCTGTTTTCAATACCCTTCCTAATAATCCCCAGCATAGCATTGGCCTTCTTTATTGCAGTCACACACTGTCTCGACATTTTCAGTGAGTTATCCACTACAACTCCAAGATCTCTCTCTTGCTCAGTCTCTGCCAGTTCAGACCCCATCAATGTGTATTTATATTTAGGATTTTTGGCTCCAATGTGCATCACCTTGCACTTGGCCACATTGAACCCCATTTGCCATGTTGACGCCCACTCGCCCATCCTTGACAGATCCCCTTGGAGTGCCTCACAATCCTCACTGGTTTTCACCACCCTGAACAACTTTGTATCATCCGCAAATTTAGCCACTTCACTGCTTACTCCCATCTCCAAATCATTAATGAACAAGTTAAAAAGCAGTGGACCAAGTACTGATCCCTGCGGTACCCCACTGCTTACCACCCTCCACTGAGAAAATTGCCCACCTACACTCACTCTCTGTTTTCTATGAACTAGCCAGTTTTTGATCCATAAAAGGACTTGTCCTTCTATCCCATGATTTTTGAGCTTACTTAGGAGCCTTTGATGAGGAACTTTATCAAAAGCTTTCTGGAAGTCAAGGTAAATAATATCTATTGGATCCCCCTTGTCCACATGTTTGTTCACCCCCTCAAAGAACACTAACAGGTTAGTGAGACAAGATCATCATCATCATCATCATCATCATCATCATCATTATCTTTTTTTTTAATCATTATTATTATCAACAACAACAGCTTGTTTGATTTATTATCGCCCCATCCTAGTTTGCGCCAGGCTCTGGGAAATGTACAACAGAGGCACAAAGCCATAAAATGAATATACAACACATTAAAAATTCATAAGAACATAAGAGACGCCAATGTTGGATCAGGCCAATGGCCCATCCGGTCCAACACTCTGTCACACAGTGGCCAAAAATACCAGATGCCATCAGGAGGTCCATCAGTGGGGCCAGGACATTAGAAGCCCTCCCACTGTTGCCCCACCCCACCCCAAGCACCAAGAAGACAGAGCATCACTTCCTCCAGACATAAGAACATAAGAGACGCCAATGTTGGATCTGGCCAATGGCCCATCCGGTCCAACACTCTGTCACACAGTGGCCAAAAAATACCAGGTGCCCTCAGGAGGTCCAGCAGTGGGGCCAGGACACTAGAAGCCCTCCCACTGTTGCCCCACCCCACCCCAAGCACCAAGAAGACAGAGCATCACTTCCTCCAGACATAATAGCCTAAGAGAAGCCAATGTTGGATCAGGCCAATGGCCCATCTAGTCCAACACTCAGTGTCACACAGTGGCCAGAAATACCAGGTGCCCTCAGGAGGTCCAGCAGTGGGGCCAGGACACTAGAAGCCCTCCCACTGTTGCCCCACCCCACCCCAAGCACCAAGAAGACAGAGCATCACTTCCTCCAGACATAAGAGCCTAAGAGAAGCCAATGTTGGATCAGGCCAATGGCCCATCTAGTCCAACACTCTGTGTCACACAGTGGCCAAAAATACCAGGTGCCCTCAGGAGGTCCAGCATTGGGGCCAGGAGGACACTAGAAGCCCTCCCCCTGTTGCCCCACCCCACCCCAAGCACCAAGAAGACAGAGCATCACTTCCTCCAGACATAAGAGCCTAAGAGAAGCCAATGTTGGATCAGGCCAATGGCCCATCCGGTCCAACACTCTGTGTCACACAGTGGCCAAAAATACCAGGGGCCCTCAGGAGGTCCAGCATTGGGGCCAGGAGGACACTAGAAGCCCTCCCACTGTTGCCCCACCCCACCCCAAGCACCAAGAAGACAGAGCATCACTTCCTCCAGACATAAGAGCCTAAGAGAAGCCAATGTTGGATCAGGCCAATGGCCCATCCGGTCCAACACTCTGTGTCACACAGTGGCCAAAAATACCAGGGGCCCTCAGGAGGTCCAGCAGTGGGGCCAGGACATTCAGAATAAGAATTTTTTTAAAACCAAATTTTAAAGTCCTAGATATCGTCCTTAAAAAAATTAATCCCATTTCTGGCCTGCCTGGCCACTTTTGGGGCAGGGGGTGAAGGAACACAAGATCAGAATTAAGGGGAAGAGGAGAGGAATTTGGTGCTAGCCACAACAGAACACCGTTGCTGTCCTCAGCCAAAAGCCTGGATGGAACATCTTCTGCCTTGCAGGCCCTGCGTAATTGCATAAGATCCTATGGGGCCTTGGTGGTATTAGGCAGAGAGTCCCACCAGGTCGGGGCCAGGACAAAAAAGGCCCTGACCCTGGTTGGAGATAGCCAGATATCTTTGTCTGGTTGGTGTTTCTGCCGGGGAGTCAGTTTCCAAGGTCAAGGCCAGGTCTTTACCTCAGCTTTTAATATAAACCTTAGGTCAAGGCCCGGGTCCCCCATTTTTCCGAGCCCATGGGCACCTTTTGTATCCTGACGCAGGGTGGTGAGTGCAGCCCCCAAATGGCTGCAGCAGCAGGAGGTGGAGCCTGCCACACAAGGGCTGCAGTGACTTATCTTCCATCACACAGTGAAGATTCTTGTGCCATGGTGGCAGCTAAATTTTTTTAAAAACCTGCACACCCAATCCAAAGCCTCGCCCGGTAAAAGCCCACCTGATCCTGCCGACTTTCTAAAAAGCACTTGGCGGGAACCGGCGACGATGTCGGTGGGCACGATGTTGGGGACCCTGCCTAAGGTGAAGAGACAGTTTTAATGCACTGAGTTCAGCTTCCCTTCCCAGGCCTAGGTTTGTGCCTCAACACTGCTCCGAACAACTGGACTCCACCTCCGTCCGATACCTTCCGACACTGGCCTGGGCTCACTCTGGGGTCTAGGTCAAGGCAGTTCTGTCTCCGGGGGCCATGCCAGATTCCCCCCCCCTTTCAAGAGACAGTAATCCTAGCTCAGACACCTTGACAGACAGCTGCCACCCACTCGCCTCCCCGTGATGCCTCTCAGTTCAAAAACGAAACCGTTCATCGCCCCGATCAAACATTCGCTTAAATCGTGTGCACAGATGCGGCCCCTTTTCTACCATCCCTCTGTCTCTGCTCTTGTGCCGAAGATATGACCCGATGTCAGTGCAGAACAAAGTTTGAGTCCCGTGGGACCTTTAAGACCAACGAAGTTTAATTCTGGGGATAAGCTTTCGTGTGCACGAACTTTGCGTTCTGCAAAGATTCGGCTACTGGTTTCAAGCTGTTGCTAAAAACCCAAGGAGACAGATGGGTTCACACCCCCTCCCCGGCCGATCTTATGCTCAAAATGAAAGTAGCCATTAGTGTTCCCTCTACGCTTAGTTATTTTGAGCTAGCTCACAGTTTTTTAGCCTCCAGTTCACACATTTTTGTCTTGGCTTAGGAAGGAGGGCTCTCGAGCAGTGTTCCCTCTAAGCTGAGTTAGTGTGAGCTAGCTCACAGATTTTTAGCCTCTGGCTCACACATTTTTGTCTTAGCTCAGGAAGGAGGGCTCCAGAGCAACTAATTTATGCAGGAGCCAAATCACCTGCTCACATGTTTAATGCCAGTAGCTCACAAAGTAGAATTTTTGTTCACAAGACTCCACAGCTTAGAGGGAACATTGCGAGTCGAGAGCAAACTAATTTTTGCAGTAGCCAAAATCGCTCGCTCACAACTTTAATGCCAATAACTCACAAAGTAGAATCTTTGCTCACAAGACTCCACAGCTTAGAGGGAGCACCGGTAGCCGTGAAGTAACGCAGCAGAAGCAACATGGCTGCCGTCTCTTACCGGTAAAGACACTTTTTGTTTCAGGAAGAAGGAAGTGGTTTGTGTTCCGAGTACTCGGGTAACCAAAGCTTGAAGACTTGGTCTCTTCCCGACGCCCCATTGTTCCGGTATGTGTCCCTTTCTCTGTTGACTCATCCACAACGCCCTTCAGTGCAGAGATAATACCCTACAGCAATACACAAAATGCAATACGTAAAATGACCGTGTTTGGCCACAGTGCAAATACTTTGTGTGTGTGTGTGTGTTAAGTACTGTCAAGACGCTTCTGACCTGTGGCGACCCTGTGAATTAAGGACCCCCCAGATGAAAAGAAGAAGAGAAGAGATTGGATTTATACCCCGCCCTTCACTACCCAAAGGTGTCTCAGAGCGGCTGACAAACTCCTTTCCCTTCCCCTCCCCACAACAGACACCCTGTGAGGTAAAAGAAGAAGAGATTGGATTTATACCCCGCCCTTCACTACCCAAAGGTGTCTCAGAGCGGCTGACAAACTCCTTTCCCTTCCCCTCCCCACAACAGACACCCTGTGAGTTAAAAGAAGAAGAAGAGATTGGATGTATACCCTGCCCTTCACTACCCAAAGGTGTCTCAGAGCGGCTGACAAACTCCTTTCCCTTCCCCTCCCCACAACAGACACCCTGTGAGGTAGGTGGGGCTGAGAGAGCTCTTGACAGAAACTGTTCTTTTTTTTTTCAAGAACAGCTCTTATCAGAACTATGGCTTGCCCAAGGTCATCCAGCCAGGTGCAAGTGGAGGAGTGGGGAATCAAACCCGGTTCTCCCAGATTAGAGTCCGCGCACTTAACTACAACACCAAGCTGGCTCTCAGTCCAAACTGGCTCTCAGATGTCCGATTGCTAATCTCCTTGCTCAGGTTTTGCAAAATGAAGGCCCGTGGCTTCCTGGATTGAGTTGATCCATCTCCTGTTGGTCTTCCGCTTTCCCTGCTGCCTCCTGCTTTTCCTAGCACGATGGTCTTTTCCAGTGGCTCTTGTCTTCTCATAACGTGACCAAAGTACAATCGCCTCAGTTTAGACATTTTAGTTTCTAGAGAGAGCTCAGGCTTGATTGGATGTAGAACTCACTCATTAGTCTTTTCGGCAGTCCACAGTATCCATAAAACTCTCCTCCAACACCGTGTTTCAAATTAATCAATTTTCTTCCTGTCAGTTTTCTTCATTGTCCTGGAGAGCCAGTTTGGTGAAGTGGTTAGGACCGTGGACTGGGTTTGAGTCCCCATTCCTCCACATGTAGCTGCTGGTGTGACCTTGGGTCAGTCACAAGTTCTCTCAGAGCTGTTCTCTCAAGGGCTCTCAGAGCTCTCTCAGCCCCACCTACCTCACAGGGTGTCTGTTGTGGGGAGGGGAAAGGAGATTGTAAGCCATTCTGAGACTCCTTTGGGTTGTGAAGAGTGGGGTATAAATCCAGTCTCCTCCTCCTCCTCTTCTTCTTCTTCATGATTTTCTGCTACTGGTACTTGGAAAAGCTGTTGCCCATTTTGCCCCGATTCCTTTTGGGGAGCTGTAGAAAAGAGCAAGAATCTAGTAGTGCCTTAAAGACTAACAAAATTTGTGGCAGGAGATGAGCTTTCGTGAGTCCCTGCTCACTCCTTCAGATACAGCTAGATTGTGAGCCCATCTGTCCTTCTACCTTGGAGGGTGGAGTGATTTTGGATGCCGAGTGACAATAGGATGTGAAGGATAATAGCAGGCATGATGGGATTAGGTGTGATATACAGAGGGGCAGTAGGCGTGGAGAAATTAGCATTGGTAATGAGACAGGAAACCTAAGTCTCGATTCAGTCCAGGAGGATGCATAATAATAGCTTCATTATCATTTGCAATTCAACTGTCTCTCTAATCTCCCTTTGAAATTCCTTTGTAGAGATTTGTTAGAGATTCCTCTTCAGAGTTGTGGAGAAAATGGCTGCTTTGGGGGTGGACTCTGTGGCATTATATCCTGCTGAGGTCCCCCCTATCAAAACCCTGCCTTCCCCAGGCTCCACCCTCAAATCTCCAGAAATTTGCCATGCTAAAGTCGGCAACCCTACGCAAATGTGCATTGTGAGGCCAATGGAGAAGGAAGAGAGAGGGTGGGAAGAAGAATTTCCTATTGTTTTATCTTTAGCATATCTTGATTGGATTTATACTATTTCCCACCAACTGAGATCAACATTTAAAGTTTTAATATTTTTGACTGATTCTAACTCATTTTTATTATCCAAAGGTCATATTTTAAGAAAAAAAGTCTTTGCGGCCAAATTTGGATTAATAAAAGCTTCCAGTGGGGAAACCCATTTTGGAGTTTTAGTATAAAACAGTTTTTTAACTTCTTCTCATACCTTTAATAAAGCTTTCCTAATAAGATGTTGTTTAAAATATTTATGAGTCTCAGCTTTTCCATACCATGCAAACACATGCCATCTCAGTAGTAAATAATGTCCCTCCAATGCTAGAATTCTGGGGTTTTCTAATGTAATCCATTCTCTTAACCAAGTCAGTGGTGCAGCTTTATAATATAACAACGAGTCCGATCATGCAAAACCAGCTCTTTCTTTTGTATCTTGTAATGCTTTCAGTTTTATTCTTGGTTTCTTTCCTTGCCATACAAAATGTTTGATCAACATCAAGTTCCACAAAGTAGTTCTGGTTTTGGAAGAAGAATTTCCTGAAGGCTCCACAGCGATGTGTAAATCCACAGAATGTGTAAATCAGTTATCAAATACAGCCTGTTGTTCAGCCATGCTGCACATATTAATAAATACTAAACACAAACAGCAAAATATACATTTGTTCAGCATTAACTGATGTGAGATCCTTATATGTTATGTTGGGCAGAGGGCAAATAGCATGACGTTAACTTCTCAAGCGGGTGTCCAAAGTAGGGTTGCCAAATTTGTTTCACGTACCGGCGGGGGTCCTTCCTGCCGGTCCGGGAGCTCTGCGGGGACGTGCGTGTGCGCGCGCTTTGCGCGCGCCGCCGGGACGTCACCGGAAGTGACGTCACACGCTGGGCGGGGCCATGCCGTTTGAGGGGAAAACAAAGAGTTTTCCCCTCAAATGGAAGCCATTTGAGGGGAAAACTCTTTGTTTTCCCCTCAAACGGCATGGCCCCGCCCAGCGTGTGACGTCACTTCCGGTGACGTCC
>NW_015171522.1:297252-310534 GCF_001447785.1 Gekko japonicus
CAGGGGTCATTTCGTAGAAAAAGAGCTAGGGGGACTCATTAGCATAACTCATTAGCATATGCCACACCCCCTGACATCACCGGAAGTGTGTCCTCCCCACAGCCGGCGGCGACCTCCAGCGGGCACCAGCAGGGAGCTCCAGGCCCCACCCTCCCGCACCTCACCCGGGGGGATGGCGTCCCCCCGCGTCCCCCCCCCAAATGACCCCTGGACCTCCAAACAGAAAGTAACTGCAGCAGAGAAGACTCCCACTGTGGAAAGAATAACAACCAGACGCCTCTCCCGGGTATAAACCGTTTCAATTATTTTCAACAGTGGCTGGTAAAACAGAACCCGATTTCCAAAATGACATAGGCACAGCTCAAAAGCTTCAATGGGACCCTAGGATTCCATTGATTTATACCCGGGAGAGGCGTCCGGCTGCTCTTTCAAGAACTGCTCTTTCAAGAACAACTCTGTCAGAACAATGGCTTGCCCAAGGTCACCCAGCAGCTGCAAGTAGAGCAGTGGGGAATCGGACCTGGTTCTCCGAGATTAGAGTACACGCTACTTAACCACTACACCAAACTGGCTCTCAGGAAGTGTGAGCCCATCAAAATTTGTATTGCAAAGGTCGTGTACCTGTACCATAAACAGAAAGGAGGGGGGAATGCCGTAGAGTCGATAACTAAACATAGGCAGCTTCCACATAGATTTGCCCTGGCCTGGTTCTCAAGCTGGGCTCCGCAGAGCATCCACACGGCAACATCATCATCAATACATACTTCTTCCATCACTTTCTGTGGTTTCCGCTGGCTTGCGCTGACGTTTCCTAAACACACTTTGCGTCAATCTTTCCAGAAACGTCAGAATCAACGTTGGTTTGCCCACAGAGTGGACTGAGATGTGTGGATTTCCAAACCTCCCCACTCATATCCAGCACCATTTTCCTTCGTTATCCCCTCATTTACACTCACCTCCCTGCACCTTTGGCTGGTTGTTTCATTACCACCTTAAAAATATGATGGTAGCTATATCGCTATACTGCCATAAAAAGGTTGCGATGCCAGTTTGGTGTAGTGGTTAGGAGCGCAGACTCTAATCTGGGAGAACCGGGTTTGATCCCCCACTCCTCCACATGCAGCTGCTGGTGAAACCTTGGGGCAGTCACAAGTTCTCTCGGAGCTGTTCTCTCAAGGGTAGTTCTCAAGAGAGCTCTCTCAGCCCCCACCTACCTCACAGTTGTGAGGAGGGGAAGGAAAAGGAGATTGTAAGCTGTTCTGAGACTCCTTTGGGTAGTAAAGGGCGGGGTTTAAGTCCAATCTCTCCTTCTCTTCTACATATTACTGATTTCTTTTAAAGCCTGGAAAAACACCTCCAAAATGGCAGCTTGAGGAGGCAGTGAGGAAAGAACTGCACATCATCTCGTGTGAATGCGACATTGCCACCCCATATATCCCCACATTCACAACAGCAAAAATTCCACAACGGGGAATTGTTCCGGATGGAAGCAGCCCGAGATAACCATGAAAGTGCAGAACAGAACATGCTTAGAAAGAATATAAAATGGAGGACGGTCGTTTCTATAGTCCCCACGGCGTGTGAATCTACACTCCAAAAGCAACAGGGGCAAATTCTGGGAAACGTTAAGATCTCAATATAATTCCGGTTCATTGAGTTTAGGGGCAAATTGTACGCTACAGGAGAAGCGTGTGGAAGGAAACTCCCCACAGTCATCTTGTGATTTTTTTTTAATGACACACAGCCTTGGGAGTCCGCAGTTGTGAACAGATGAATAACGGGGCGGTGCAGATCCGTGACAGTTCTTTTCCTACTCTCTTGCCGCAGTGCCCTCATGATGGGAGTCGTCCCCCCCAGATATGTATTTACAAAGTTATTTATGCATCTGGAAGAAGGGAAAGCACTAGGGGAGGAGGTAATTTTGAGTAGAAAAACTTCAGACAGGGATAGCACTACACACTCTCTTCCTCCTTGTTTGCCCGCTCAAAATAGCAACATGCGGACGCTGCTTTTTTTGCTTAAAAACAACAACACAAAACCTCCCGGGGATTTATTACATGCTGTTGTGTGTAATGAGTAGGTTGCCCCAAATTTATCAGAGCTTTTAGGAGACACGAAACCGTGGCCTGGTTCTGAGGGGAGGTTGAACCGGTAACCCTCTTTATCTGTGGGATCAATTCTTAGTAGCCATCGGTACTTGGTTTACTGAGGTTTCTCTCCTAGATCACTTCGGAGCCTGTTGTTTACTTAAGAGTAGATTACATAATCTGCCGTGAAGGTCTGTGGTGACAGAAAGGCAGAGTATAAATGCTGGAAATAATTTATTATTTTCATTTATTATTTTCATTCAACATGCTCCCGTTTGAGCTCGGTGCCCTGTGGGACCTATTACAGTTCCACAGAGCTTGCAAGATGGAGCTGTTCTGCTAGGCCTTTGGCTGAGGTGGTGGGCATTCAACTATTCTGCCCCCCCCTTCCCTGTCCAGTCTTGTCCGTGGCACTGTTTATGACCTGTTTCCAATGCCCTGTTGTTCTGGGTACTATGTGGACACTGAAAATAAAAAAAAATGGGAGGGGCAATTATATTATAGAGGATGGGTTCGATTTTATCTCCTATTGCTATTTATTGTTTTACTGCTTTTATTGTTTGCTGATTTTATGTTGTGAGCAGTGTTCCCTCTAGGCTGAGTTAGTGTGAGCTAGCTCACAGTTTTTTAGCCTCCGGCTCACACATTTTTGTCTTAGCTCAGGAAGGATGGCTCCAGGGCAAACTAATTTGTGCAGCAGCCAAATCGCTCGCTCATAACTTTAACGCCAGTAGCTCACAAAACAGAATTTTTGCTCACAAGACTCCACAGCTTAGAGGGAGCATTGGTTGTGAGCTGTGCTAAGCCCATCCTTGTGGTAGGGCGGGGGTATAGATTCATTAATTAAATAATTTTTATTAATTGACTCCATTTATACCCTTCCTTTCCCCCCAATGTGGGCCCAAAGCGGCTTACCTCACTCTCCTCTCCCCTGTTTTATCCTCACAACAACATCCCTGTGAGGGAGGTTAGGCCCCGGGGTGTGTGACTGGCCCAAGGTTTCCCATGGCGGAGTAAGGGTTAGAACCTGTGTCTCCCAAACCCTAGTCTGACATTCCAGACACTGCCTCAGGCTGGGTCTCTTGACTAAGAAAGAGACTGATATCTCCACATGGAAAGGCAACATTGGTAAGGGCTCCATATTTCCAAAGGTATTCCTAGAGTGTCCGGAGCCAGTGGGCTCGTATATATTTTAAATGCTGATTATGAACTTTCTTTCCAGGTTCTCCAAGTATGAGCCCTTGAGGGACAGTTACACTTATCACAACAGGGGCTTTTTCTGAGTGGCAACCCCAGACCTTTGGAATGGGCTACCTAGAGAAGTGTGAAGAGTGCCATCTCTGGTGATCATTGGCGGTGGGGGCGGTGGGGAGGAAGACGGAAAATGGAATAATTTAAAAGGCTTTTGCAAACCGACTTGCTATGTTGACTTCCTGATAATCCTCTATTGCCGGTTTGGGTGTTTTCAATGGTTATGGTAATCTGTACACACGAAACTGCTTTGACTATACGGCAGATAAGCAGTATAGCAATATTCTAAATAAAATAGGTACACTGCATTATTAAGGTGCTGGTTGAAACTAAAATTAGATGGGCATTTTTTGTGTGGTTATTTCCAATTGCCATTTTTGTTACCCTCCTCGAACCAGTGAAAGTTGGTCATCAGCCTCAGCCAATGATCGATCCACGCAGAGCACTTTTAGATTTAAATGTGTGTCTAGTAAATAAGCGAGAGTGATCGCAGTGCAAACAGCTGCCTGTGTGGAGCTGTGAAACTTTTTCTGAAAAGTGACGGTGCGTGTCCAGGTGTCTGGTACAAATGGAACCCGCATGTGTGAATGTGTATATATGAGCGAGCCCCTGACCTCCATATTCAGAACCTTTGTTGGTTCCACCTAGCTTACCCCTGAACGTTTGGGCCCATTGTTCTGTGCAAACACAAACTGAACGCTCTCAGAGACACTAAAGTTTAATCCTTTGATATACACAAGCCCAGGTGACGCCACAAAGCAATTTTGACAGAAGGGCCTGTTTCTCAGGCCCAGGCCAAAGGAGAGCCATTACGGTAGCCTTACCCGGAGCAGCTAAGAACAGAACAATTAACCGCTTCCTCCTGTGCCCGCCCGCCCGCCCCTCATTTTCCTCACCCCCCCAATTAATGGGGGAGCACAAGATACGTCTGCCCCCTCACCTCAGCTTGTTTTGGCGGCCTCATTCTGCTGACACGGTTCCCCACAGCCGGCCTGATCACTCGGCAGGTGTCGTAGACCGAAGAAACGCTCTGAACGGCTACACCTGAGCCCACCTCATTTTATTGGCGTGGCCGTTTGCGTCATCCTCAGAGCCCCGCCCTAGATGTAGGGCACTGTCCCCCTCCGAAAAAGGTGGGGAAGATTTTGGGGAGGGATGGAGGGGGGACATCCTTGGTTCTTCTGCTTTTCTTCCTTCCTTCTGGGGGCTATTTCTCATATACCCTTGCCGAAGACATTAAAAAATGGGTCATAAATACCTGAGGTGAGCCACCCGGCAGCCCTTCAGCCTGTGAGAGACTTTCACTACCTCTTGTTGTTTTTCTCTTTCTCTCTCACCAAAAGTCCCGCCTGAGAAAGTGAAATCGTCCTGCTGCGAGCATTGAAGAGCATGAGACGCGGGAAGACCCCTAGTCATCTTTAGTAGAGGGACATGTCTGCTCACCTTCAGAGCATTTGGTATCCACGGGGAACCATGAAGGAGAGAAGTCTATTCAAAGGCAAAGAAGGTGTTACGAAGGGCGAATCGCCACCGTTCTATCAAACGCCACAAAGGGCATTCTGGCACCTGAAAGACAGGTCTAATGAATCCAACAATCTACAGTCTACAAACACTGATGCTGGAATAGTTAGATTTGAGACCAATCTCACCTTAGACGCCAACAGGATTTTCCGGGTGTGGGCTTGTGAGGGTCAAAGCGCCTTTCGTTGAAAGCTTATATCCTGAAAATCTTGTTGATTTTTACAGTGTTACTGGACTCAAATCAAACTGTTCTTACTACAGATGAACACAGCTACCCTCTGGAGCTATCTTTATGCTGGAATAAAAACTGGCTATTCTTTATAGTGCCACTAGACACCAGTTTTTGAAAGCCCCTTGACGGGGTCACCATAAATCAGCTGCAACTCAGCGGCACATACATGCGTAAACACCGACTTACGGTTGCCGCGACACTCTGACACAGCTCCGTCTCTGGTACAAAAAGTCTATGCGTGTATTGTGGTGCCAGGTAACAATGTCAGTTAAAAAAAACCCAAAACCCGCGTCATACCTTTTATTTAGACCAACCAAAATGGAACAACACGGGACGCAAACGTTCAAGTTCTCCAGGGTTCTTTGCCAGGTTGGATGATTTAAAAATAAAATAAAATCAGGGAGTAAAAAAGTATAGAAGAACAAGAAGTTTAAGGCCATGATTTTGAGGCCTTTTGTCGGCGCCTGTTTGGAGAGTCCTGCGGATTCAGGATACGCTGAAGAATTCTGGGCAAAGTACGCCCTGACATCTTTTCCTTATGGGAAGAAGAAGGTGAGATCATCAGCTTCCATTGTGAATATAAAAAAATCAGTGGTGAATGAAATGCTTCTCTAACAGTACACAGGTCCCTTAAAAGGTAGAGAAGACAGAGAAAGTGGTAATCTCTATATTAACAATACTGGAAATTAATTCTATTTGATGGAGTCAATGGCAGCCAACCTAGGTAACATTACCTGCACAGCGCAAACTTTCCAGAGGATATTTTCCTGCACTTGAAATGTCCTTCTCTTTATAGGCCAAATGCAGATAATTTGAAAGTAGATCGAAGTTTCAGGTAGCCACGTTGGTCCAAAATAATAATAATAATAGACTGGATTTATACACCACCCTTCACTCGGAGTCTCAGAGCGGCTTACAATCTCCTTCCCCTTCCCCTCCCCACAACAGACACCCTGTGAAGTAAAAGAAGAAGAAGAGATTGGTTTTATACCCCGCCCTTCACTACCCAAAAGTGTCTCAGAGAGGCTTACAAACTCCTTTCCCTTCCCCTCCCCACAACAGACACCCTGTGAGGTAGGTGGGGCTGAGAGAGCTCTGACAGAAACTGCTCTTTTTCAAGAACAGCTCTGACAGAACTATGGCTTGCCCAAGGTCACCCAGCAGCTGCGAGTGGAGGAGTGGGGAATCAAACCCGGTTCTCCCAGATTAGACTACACTTAATCAGGTACATTTATACTGGTATAACTTTTCAAAGGCCACCATCATAAATCATAAAGAGCTGTGGCTCAGTGGCAGAGCCTCTGCTTGGCATGCAGAAAGTCCCAGGTTCAATCCCCAGGAAATCCAGTTAAAAGGACCTGGCAGGAGGTGATGAGAAAGACCTCGGCCTGAGACCCTGGAGAACCGCTGCCAGCCCGAGTAGACAGCACTGATGAACCAAGGATCTGATTCACTCTAAGGCAGCTTCATGTGTTTTCTTGGGTGCTCAGGCTACAATCTATTTGTTCACAGCAAGCAAGACTCTATTCTGGTTTGCGCTGCAGCCAATCTTTCTGGAATGTACCATTCCATCAAGATTCACTTTTTATTCTCCACCAAAAAGGTAGATTAAAGGTAAAGGTTCCCTTGCTCGAAAGCCAGTCGAATCCGACTCAAGGGTTGCGGTGCTCATCTCCGTTTCAAAGCCGAAGAGCCAGCGCTGTCCGAAGATGTTTCCGTGGTCATGTGGCCGGCACGACTAAACACCAAGGCACACGGAACGCTGTTCACTTCCCACCGAACTGGTACCTATTTATCTACTTGCAATTTCTTGCTTTCGAACTGCTAGGTTGGCAGGAGCTGGAACTAGAGATGGGAGCTCTCTCCATCATGCGGCACACTCGGGTCTCGAACTACTGAACTACTGACCTTCCACAGCCTGCAGTTCAGCGTCTTAACCACTTCAAATCTTAACCGCTTGAGCCACCGCAGCTCCATCTTCACAAGCTAAGAGACACTAAAAGTTTTCAGTGCACAATGCCCCCTCTAAGCTGTGGAGTCTTCTGAGCAAAAATACTACTTTGTGAGCTACTGGCGTAAAAGTTATGAGCAAGTGATTTTGCAGCTGCATAAATTAGTTTGCTCTGGAGCCATCGTTCCTGAGCGAAGACAAAAAGGTGTGAGCTGGAGGCTAAAAAACTGTGAGCTCGCTCACACTAACTCATCTTAGCAGGAACACTGCGTGACACAACTACTAGAATAGAAAAAAGTCTGAGTCCAGCGGCATCTCTAACACCAACGAAGTTTAATTCTGGGTAGAAGCTTTCGCGTGCCTGGACACGAAAGCTTAATACCCAGAATAAAACTTTGTTGGTCTTAAAGGTGCCACTGGACTGAAATTTTGTTCTGTTGCTTCAAACCAACACAGCTACCCACCGGAATCTAAATACTGGAATAGAAACCCACGGAACTTTCTTTAGCATAAGGGGAATCCTCCAGGAGAAACCGAATACTTTACAGCTTTTATAAATATTCAGACCCGGAACAATGACTACTTACAGGTTTCCTGATAGCAATAATAGAATAAACTGGAGGATTGTGAAGACTAATATGTTTTTACTCTAGCAAAAACGTTTGCAGACGAGACGCCACTTGATCAGATATGTGCGGTGACTCATCTCTAGGAAGAGATATCTCTATATATCTCTGTCTGTAATGGCTATGAACAAAATAAACGGTGGGGTCAAAGGGCTATGATATTCAGGCAGAACAGGATGAGATATAATTAAGCACAATTCAAATGCAATCATGAAAATTGCAGCGATCCTGTAATACACCTTGCATTTCGGCAAGAGGTGAAGTATAAATAAAGTAAAAAATGATAACCACAGGAACCGTAGCAGCAATCGGTGATAATTTTGCAATCTCTTAATAGAGGCTCATCTGTAAACTTCTGTATCTGTATCTTCTGTTAGCCGCCCTGAGCCCGTTTGGGGAGGGCGGGATATAAATATAATAAATAAATAAATAATATAAGAAATGAGTAGACTCGCCATCGTTGTTGTTTTATTTGGTTATATTTTTTCCCCTTTCTTACTGTTTTGGGTAATTAGAAATCTTTACAAAATTAATCTCACAGTCTTATTTCACTGTATTATACTGTGGGTTTTAATGCGTGGTTCTCTAGTTTTGTGGGTTATGTCTATGACACTTTTCTAACGGCTTTGTTTTGAGTCAAGTCGCCTACTTTAAGCAGGCAGGTACACTGTATTTGAAACAAACAAACCCCAATCAGTCAGTCAATCAATTCCCCAGTTTTGCTCCCCGGCTTAACGTCCATAAGAACTGAGGAATCCCAGTTCCTTGCTACGCAAACATGAGATTTCTTTATTTCCTACCCACAAACACTTTCCCTTTACTTCGAGATCAATTACATCTGCACTATCTGAACCTATGGGGAGGAAGTCCTCTAGAGAAGCCACCAACTCTTGTTGAATTTTCACCCCACTGGCACCGTGTATGTGGACCAGTCATAGAATCATAGAATGCTAGAGTTGGAAGGGTCTTTGCAGGTCATCTGGTCCAACCCCCTGCACTCTGCAGGAGCATAGCCAAAAGATAGCCCTACAACATACCCAAAAGATGGTCATCCAGCCTCCGCTTGGAAACGTCCAGCGAAGGAGCATCCACCACCTCCCGAGGCAGTCTGTTCCACTGCTCAACCACTCTTACAATTAGGAAGTTTCTCCTGATATTTAGTCGGTATCGACTCCCTTGTAATTTCCACCTGTTCGATCTAGTCTTGCAATCCGGAGCAAAAGAGAATAGATCTGCTCCGTCTTCTACATGACAGCCCCATATATTTGAAGACTGCAATCATGTCCCTTCTAAGCCTTCTCTTTCCCAGGCTAAACATAACCAACTCCTTCAGCCTTTCCTCGTAAGACTTGGATTCCAACCCTCTCACCATCCCGGTTGCCCTCTTCTGGACACACTCGAGCTTGTCAGCATCCTTCCTAAAATGTGGTGCCCAAAACTGGACACAGGACTCCAGGTGAGGCCTGACCACAGCAGAATAGAGTGGAACGACCACCTCCCGTGATCTGGACACAATGCTTCCGTTAATGCATCCTAAGATTGCATTAGCTTTCTTCGCAGCCACATCACACTGCAGGCTCATGTTTAGCTTGTGATCAACCAGAACACCCAGATCCCTTTCACATGTGCTGCTGTCAAGCCAAGTCCCTCCCATTCTATATCTGTGCCATTGATTTTTTGTACTTAAGTGTAGGAGTTTGCACATATCCCTTTTCTAGATACCGCTGTACAACACAGTGGACTAGGGCTGCCAACCTCCAGGGGGTAGAAGCCAAAAATGAGAGATCACGGGAGGAAGTGGAAATCCAAAAACAACATCCGTGACAGAAATAACGAAAATTATGCACGGGGTGGAGAGAGCTGACCAAGAGGACTTTTCTCTCCCTCTCCCAAAAGACTAGAACTCGAAGGCATCCAGTGAAGCTGAGGGGCAGGAGGTCCAGGACGGACAAAAGGAAGTACTTCGTTGCACAGAGAGATCAGTTCCGCAGGGCCTGCAAGACGGAGCTCTTCCGCCAGGCTTTTGAATAGGAGCCACCGCTGCTACCACTACCATCAATGAGGGCCAGGACTGCAGCACCGCTGCCGGAGGCTGAGTGGCCAAGGTACATCAGGGGGCCACATCATCCTCCCTTTGCCCCAAGGGCAGGTGCAATATGGAGAGAGGTGTTTGTCACGCGGGATCCTTGGGCGTTTGCCCATTGTATTAAAGTGTTTTAAAATGTTTTATTGTGTTTTTATCGCACTCCAGGTTGAGAAATTCCTGGAGGTTTGGGTGGGTTTTTGAGGAGGGGAAGGACCCCCACAGGGTACAATGCCACGGAGTCCCCCCTCCAAAGCAGCCATTTTATCTCTGTGGTTTGTCGTTCCAGAGAATCTCCAGTCTCCAATCCTGCCCATGCAATTAAAAAAAAACCTACATTGTCTATCTCAGTTCTCCAATGACCAGTCAGAAGCCCTGCTGGGCAAAGGCTCCACCCACTTTCCAATTATTATATTTGTCCATTTGTTTCATTTATACGCCACTTTCCCCCAATGGGAACCCCGAGTATCTTACTCTGTTCTCCACTACTTCATTTTATCCTCACAACAATCCTGTGAGGTAGGCCAGGCTCAGAAGGCGTGGCCGGCCCGTGGTCACCCAGCGAGCAACCGTGCCAGAGTTCCCTCACCCCATTCAAGACAAGGTTGACTGCTCCCATTATCTTTGAAACATCTCTTGACAGTGGAAATGTCTCGATATCTTCAGAGGAACCAGCCCTGCTGCTGAATGCCACACCGCGTAGGCAATCTGGAGATCAGTTGTAATTCCGGGAGATCTCCAGACTCCACCTAGAGGTTGGCAACCCTGGGCTGTTATGGATGTCCATGGCCCTTTAAACAGTAGCCGTAGCACAAAAGACAAGGTCTCTGTTCTGAGGAGTCTGCAGTCAAAATTTAGAGGGCAGGAAGGGACCGGTGTGTGTGTGTGTTGTGTGACAATGTTTAGTGCACGGTTCCAGCGTGTTGCTGTTTGGAAACTGGGAACTCCGGGGAAGCAAGGGCCAGTCACGAACTCTCAGCCTAACCTACCTCGTAGGGTTGTTATGAGGATGAAATGGAAAATGCCTGGTCCTGAGAGAATCTCCCAATTCTCTTGCGGTTGTCGCCCCATTTGTGTGTGTGTGCGCGCATCCCAAGGAGTAAGGCCCAGGCTTGCAAAGAGTCTCTTGATGCTCCGTTCTGGTTGTCACCCCATTTTGTGTGTTTGCGTGCCATGCAGAAAAGCCCGGGCTTGCAAAGGGTCTCTTGATGCTCCGTTGTGGTTGTCACCAGTGTTCCCTCTAAGCTGAGTCAGTGTGAGCTAGCTCACAGTCTTTTAGCCTCCGGCTCACACATTTTTGTCTTAGCTCAGGAAGGAGGGCTCCAGAGCAGACTAATTCATGCAGGAGCCAAATCGCTCGCTCACAATTTTATTGCCAGTAACTCACAAGGTACAATTTTTGCTCACAAGACTCCACAGCTTAGAGGGAATATTGGTTGTCACCCCATTTTGTGTGCCATGCAGAAAAGCCCAGGCTTGCGAAGAGTCTCTTGATGCTCCCTTGTGGTTGTCACAAGGGTTTTTGTTTCTTTGTGTGGCTTTTTTTGGAGAAAAAGTCGCCGGAACTCTCAAGAGGGAAAAGGAAGTTTTCAGTCTGTGTACTGAAAACTCATGAACTTCTAAACATTGTTTTAAAAAATGTCGAAGAGGTTCCGGAACTCTGTTCCGCCATGTTTTCCCACAAAGAAAAAAAAGCCCTGGCTGTCAACCCATTTTTGTGTGTGTGTCCCACGGCCCAGCTGTCCTCAACTAGTGCCAGGGCCTTTTCGGTCTTGGCCCCGAACCCGGTGGAACTCTTGCCGAATAACTGGATCTGATGCAATTCCACAGGACCTGTAAGGCAGAGACATTCCGCCAGGAATTTGGCCGAGGGCAGCAACAGGAGGTCGAGAGTGGCACCCTCTTTCTTTTTCATCCTCTATGCCCCCACATACCCTTTCCCTGCCCTGCAGGATAGCACCATGGCCAGCAATGGAGGCCTATTTATCACCATCCTATTCATTATTAGTGATTTTCATTATACCCCAACTGTATTTGTAACTGTTTTACAGTGTTGTCAATCGCCCAGAGCCTGTTCTGCAGGGTGGACGATTCAGAAGTTGGGAAGGAAGGAAGGAAGGGAGGGAGGGAGGGAGGGAGGGAAAGGGAGGGAAAGGCCCCAGCTTGCAGACAGTCTCTTCCTGCTCCGTCGTGGCTGTGGTTGGGTGCCTGTCTCTGTCCATCAGTGTTCCCTCCAAGCTGAGTTAGTGTGAGCTAGCTCAGTTTTTTAGCCTCCGGCTCACACATTTTTGTCTTAGCTCAAGAAGGACAGCTCCATAGCAAACTGATTTATGCAGTAGTCAGATCGCTCACTCACAACTTTAATGCCAGTGGCTCACAAAGTAGAATTTTTGCTTCCAAGACCAGTGTTCCTTCTAAGCTGAGTTCGTGTGAGCTAGCTCACAGTTTTTTAGCCTCCGGCTCACACCTTTTTGTCTTAGCTCAGGAAGGAGGGCTCAAGAGCAAACTAATTCATGCAGTAGCCAAATTGCTCGCTCACAACTTTAATGCCAGTCAGTGTTCCCTCTAAGCTGAGTTAGTGTGAGCTGGCTTACAGTTTTTTAGCCTCTGGCTCACACATTTTTGTCTTTGCTCAGGAAGGAGGGCTCCAGAGCAAACTAATTCATGCAGTAGCCAAATCCCTCGCTCACAACTTTAATGCCAGTCAGTGTTCCCTCTAAGCTGAGTCAGTGTGAGCTAGCTCACAGTCTTTTAGCCTCCGGCTCACCCATTTTTGTCTTTGCTCAGGAAGGAGGGCTCCAGGGCAAACTAATTCATGCAGTGGCCAGATCGCTCGCTCACAACTTTAATGCCAGTAGCTCAAAAAAGTAGAATTATTGCTCCCAAGCCAGTGTTCCCTCTAAGCTGAGTTTGTGTGAGCTAGCGCAGTTGTTTTAGCCTCCGGCTCGCACCTTTTTTGCCTTAGCTCAGGAAGGAGGGCTCCAGGGCAAACGAATCCATGCAGCCGCCAAACGGCTCGCCCACAACTCTTAATGCCAGTGTGGGAGAATCTTTGCTCCCAACAAGACTCCGCGGTTTAGAGGGAGCACTGTTGCCCACCCCAAGGAAACCAGGCTCAGGTGAAGCCCCCGCGGGCTTGCAAAGCGCCCCCCCCCCCAGGGCCGGCTCCAGCTTATTTTGCACCCTAGGCGAGGATCCCTTCTGCCCCCCCGTGCGCCCACCAATTTTAAAAAATAAATGCATTTTAGGAAGAATGAAAAACACAAAAAATCAAGAAACTCCCAGAGTACGGGGCCGGGTGCAGTTTGGTGCCCCTAAGGGCCGTCCCACTCTAGGCGATCGCCTAGTTCGCCTAGTGCGAGAGCCGGCCCTGCGCCCCCACCCCCCCCCATGCCCCGTCGGTGGGCCCGTGTGTCCACCCCGAGGGGAACAGGCCCGGCCCGAGCCGCCGCAGCCTCCCCAAACCTCCCCCCATCCGGAGGGTGCGTGCGCCCCGCGCTTGCAACCGGCGCCCCCCCCCCCCTCCCCCCG
>NW_015171522.1:311260-361564 GCF_001447785.1 Gekko japonicus
CCGAGTCGCCCCCCGAGGTGGTGCTGCCCCCCGCCTTGGCCGCCCTGCCGGCCCCGCCCCCCGGCCCGTATTTGCTGCCCTCCTTCGTCTTGGCGCCCCCGGGGCAGGGGGAGGCCCAGCTGCTGGAGCGGCTGCGGCAGAGCAAGGTGGAGCTGGAGGAGGTGTTGCCCCCGGAGGCGGGGGAGCCCCGGGTGCTGCGGGGCACCGTGAGGGTGCTCAACGTCTCCTACCGCAAGGCGGTGCACGTGCGGGCCAGCCGGGACCGGTGGCAGAGTCACCGGGACTACCCGGCCCTCTATATCCCTGATGGCTCGCCGGACGAGGGCCTGACTGACCGCTTCGCCTTCCGCCTGGACTTTGGGGAGGAGGAGGAGGAAGATGAGGAGGAAGGAGGGGCCCGGCTGGATTTTGTGGTGCGCTACCAGACGGACGAAGGGGTCTACTGGGCCAACAACCAGGGGCGGAATTACAGCGTGGTGCTCAAGGGGGCCGTGCCCCACCTGGGTCAACCCAAGAGGCCTGGCAAAGAAGGCGAGTCGCGCCGGCTCAAGAGCTGTATGAGGCCGATCAAAATCAGGTAATGTCTCTTGACACCCTCCGTCCCACTTACTGAACATGACACATCCATCACCTCCCTTGCCCTGATCCAAGACATTGCCATCCATGCTCCCCATGTTCCTAATTCATGCACTGGATTCGACCTTAATTGCCAGTTAACCTCTGTCCTTTTTCCCATTTGGAGACTGATGGGTCCTGGTTAGTAAGGCCCCGCTTGCGGCGATACCAAACATGTGCAGATTGCGCTCTCTCTCTTTCTTTTAGATGCGAGGTCTGAAGAGACAGCATTGTCTACATTTTTGTGTTTGGAGGGGGAAAGAAAAAGTGTGGCTTATTAGGTGCTCGAGTGAGCTCAGTTGAAACCCCTGCTTGCCGACCACCCCATTGGCTGTTTTGGTGGATCCCTTTCCCCCCTGGCTCTTCTGTGTCTAGGTTGCACCAGCAGTGATCCTACAGAATGTGCGTATAGTTGCTAGAAGAGGTGTGAGCCAGCCCCTTTCCCAGTTAGGCCATTTTCACACGTGACACCAAGACTTGGTTTAGACATACTGCAAAACCGTGGTTTAACTACCTATAGTTAGTATGGTCTTCTGAATGTAGGCCGCTCCACTAACTGTGAATGGAGGCCGTCCTACTTACTGTGGTTCATTAAGGTCCATAGAAGCGGTATCTGAACCGCGGTTTGAAGCTGGTTTGTTAATCATGGTTTAGTATGACATAACAAATATGGAGATCCTAGCTTGTTCTCCTCTGCTGTCCTTGAACACCTTGCTTAAACAAACACTGGTCCAGAGCAAAAGCGGATTTGTTGAACTAAGTCAAGATTTGGATGATCGTCTGCAAGCCAAATCTTCTTTTCGCAAACTAACCGTGGTTTTGCTTTATGTCTCAACCAAGCCTAGAAGCAGCGCAATATCATGCTCATATGTGAACGTTGTGAGTGCAGGTTCGACAGAGGACTGTTGTTTAAAGCAAGCGTGTGTGAATGCCGGTTTTACACTAAGGTGGTAGAAAATGAAAAGCACTTTCGGGAGTATCCTAGAATTTATGTGAGGAATGCAACAGCTGTGCATCATCTAGTATCTCTTGCAGCAGGCGCATCACGGTGCAGACAACACACAAGCATGCTTTTAAACACTGGTGCATTCCTTCCTGGGAAGTCTTGATTGGGCCACATGGTTCTTTGGGCCTGTCCGTGAGGTCAAAACTTGCGTCTGGACTATACCACTTCATTTGCAAAGCAAGGGTTCACATCACAGGATCCTCCTCCAGACCAAACAAACTGATGCCCCACCGCGCAGAAACAAGATGTCCAAGAAGAGGGTTCCAGATGAATCTCCCTAGCAGTACAAGCCCTAGCATTGCGTTTCCCCCTTAACAGAAGCTGAAGGAGCTGTGGCTCAGTGGCAGAGCCTCTGCTTGGTGTGCAGAAGGTCCCAGGTTCAGTCCCCGGCATCTCCAGTTAAAAGGACCAGGCAGAAGGTGATGGGAAAGACCTTGACCTGAGACCCCGGCTCAGTGGCAGAGCCTCTGCTTGGCATGCAGAAGGTCCCAGGTTCAATCCCAGGCATCCCCAGTTAAAAGGACCAGGCAGGAGGTGATGAGAAAGACCTTGACCTGAGACCCTGGCTCAGTGGCAGAGCCTCTGCTTGGTGTGCAGAAGGTCCCAGGTTCAGTCCCCGGCATCTCCAGTTAAAGGCACCAGGCAGGAGGTGATGAAAAAGACCTTGACCTGAGACCCTGGCTCAGTGGCAGAGCCTCTGCTTGGCATGCAGAAGGTCCCAGGTTCAATCCCCGGCCTCTCCATTTAAAAGGACCAGGTAGGAGGAGGCGATGAGAAAGACCTTGACCTGAGACCCTGGCTCAGTGGCAGAGCCTCTGCTTGGTGTGCGGAAGGTCCCAGGTTCAGTCCCCGGCATCTCCAGTGAAAAGGACCAGGCAGGAGGTGATGGGAAAGACCTTGACCTGAGACCCTGGCTCAGTGGAAGAGCCTCTGCTTGGTGTGCGGAAGGTCCCAGGTTCAGTCCCCGGCATCTCCAGTTAAAAGGTCTAGGCAGGAGGGGATGTGAAAGACCTTGACCTGAGACCCCGGCTCAGTGGCAGAGCCTCTGCTTGGCATGCAGGAGGTCCCAGAGTTCAATGCCCAGCATCTCCATTTAAAAGGACCAGGTAGGAGGAGGCGATGAGAAAGACCTTGACCTGAGACCCTGGCTCAGTGGCAGAGCCTCTGCTTGGTGTGCGGAAGGTCCCAGGTTCAGTCCCCGGCATCTCCAGTGAAAAGGACCAGGCAGGAGGTGATGGGAAAGACCTTGACCTGAGACCCTGGCTCAGTGGAAGAGCCTCTGCTTGGCATGCAGAAGGTCCCAGGTTCAATCTCCGGCATCTCCAGTTAAAAGGTCTAGGCAGGAGGGGATGTGAAAGACCTTGACCTGAGACTCTGGCTCAGTGGAAGAGCCTCTGCTTGGCACGCAGAAGGTCCCAGGTTCAATCCCCAGCATCTCCAGTGAAAAGGACCAGGCAGCAGTTGACGTGAAAGACCTCAACCTGAGACCCTGGAGAGCAGCTGCCAGTCTGAGTAGACAATACTGACCTTGATGGACCAAGGGTCTGATTCAGTATAAGGCAGTTCCATGCGTTCATCTTATTTACCAAGTGATGTTATTTACCTCCATGAAAACCTTCAGCTGCTTATTTCCACACATGACGTCTTGGTTAAAGGAGCAAGACAGTTTTTGTTCAACAGGTTGTCGGCAACCCTGGTGAACAGGGATTTCCCCTCTCCCAAATACGAAGGAGCATCTGTGAGCCCTCAACGGCAGTCTGAAGCCGTACAGCTCAGACATAAAAAGAAAAGATGAGCAAACACATGGCTGTGACATCCACAGCTTGGGGACAGCCCAAGACATTTGGCGCCCTTCCCCATGGTGATAAAAATAATACTGTTAAACCAAAGAATCGACAGTTGAGCATCGGTTGAATCCCGTCGTAAAATAGCAGTAGCAGAGCTGGTTCTCTGGAGAGCCAGCATGGAAATGTTCAAAATAAATAAGTGTACTGCAGACTCCGTCACCCTGCCTTGTGATATGGCAAGCCCTAGTCACTTGTTGCCGAGACAGTGGGATGGCCTCTTTCAGTCCAGACAGCTGTGGTATGTAAGAACGTAAGAGACGCCATGTTGGATCAGGCCAATGGCCCATCCAGCCCAACACTCTTGAGTCACACAGTGGCCAAAAACCAGGGGCCATCAGGAGGTCTGTCAGAGGGGCCATGAACTCCAGAAGGCCTCCCACTGTTGTCCCCCAGGCACCAAGAAGACAGAGTATCACTGCCTTAGACATAAGAACATAAGAGAAGCCATGTTGGATCAGGCCAATGGCCCATCCAGTCCAACTCTCTGTGTCACATAGTGGCCAAAACATCAGGAGGTCCACCAGTGGGACCAGAACTGCAGAAGCCCTCCCACTGTTGCCCCCCAGGCACCAAGAATACAGAGCGTCACTACCCCAGACATAAGAACATAAGGGAAGCCATGTTGCATCAGGCCAATGGCCCATCCCGTCCAACTCTCTGTGTCACACAGTGGCCAAAACCCAGGGGCCATCAGGAGGTCCACCAGTGGGGCCAGAACTCCAGAAGCGCACTCACTGCTGCCCCCCCAAGCACCAAGAATACAGAGCATAGGAACATGAGAGAAGCCATGTTGGGTCAGGCCAGTGGCCCATCCAGTCTAACACTCAGTGTCACACAGTGGCCAAAAACCCTGGGGCCTTCAGGAGGTCCACCAGCGGGGCCAGAACTCCAGAAGCCCTCCCACTGTTGCCCCACATAAGCCACTTGTTTGTCTTTTCAGCAGTCCACGGTATCCATAAAACTCTACTCCACCACCCTGTTTCAAAGTAATCAACTTTCCTCCTTTCAACTTTTTTCATTATCCATCTTACACACCCGTACATAGTAATAGTCACCAGCCACACATCTTTACACTTACAAATCTTCCGTAGCTCTTTCATGGCTGCCCCTCCCAGGCTCAATCTCCTGATTTCTTGGTTACAGCCAATGCTCCCTCTAAGTTGTGGTGTCGTGTGAGCAAAAAATTCTACTTTATGAGCTACCAGCATTAAAGTCATGAGCGAGTGATTTGGCTGCTGCATCTATGAGTTTGCTCTGGAGCCCTCCTTCCTGAGCGAAGACAAAAAGGTGTGAGCCAGAGGCTTAAAAACTGTGAGCTAGCTCACACGAACTCAGGTTAGAGGGGACACTGGTTACAGCCTGTCTTTTGGTCGGAGATGAAGCCGAGGAATAGAAAATCTCGAACCATTTCAATTTCTTCATTGTCAACCTTCAAGCTGTGCAATTTCTCGGTCGTCATTACTTTTGTCGTCTGGTATGGTGGCTCAAGTGGTTAAGAGGCTGAATTGTAGGCTGTGGAAAGTCGGTGGTTCAGCATTTCGAGACCCGAGTGCTGCATGACGGAGTGAGCTCCCGTCTCTAGTTCCAGCTCCTGCCAACCTAGCAGTTCGAAAGCAAGAAATTGCAAGTAGATAAATAGGTACCGCTTCGGTGGGAAGGGAACAGCATTCCGTGGGCCTTGGTGTTTAGTCATGCCGGCCACATGACCATGGAAACGTCTTCGGCCAGCGCTGGCTCTTCGGCTTTGAAACGGGGATGAGCACCGCAACCCTAGAGTCGGATTTGACTGGCTTTCAAGCAAGGGATCCTTTACCTTTACCTATGAAGGACCAAAGTGATCCCCATTGACTTGATGTGACACGTGCTTGTAAAGGCAAAAGGAGCCAGGAGATGTGCATGGCTAGAGAAGAAGGGTGTGCCGTTGAGTGGCAACCATCTCATGGTGAACCCAACCGTGGGGTGTTCTAGGCAAGATGTGGTTTGCCGTTGCCTTCCTCTCTGTGGTATTCTCAGTCTTCCTTGGTGGACGCCCACCCAAGTACGGACTGTGGCTGACCCTGCTTATCTCCCAAGCCCTGATGGGCCTGAGGCCAGATTGGGTTACTGAGGCCGCTGTGGATGGAGAGCCTCATATAAAAGGCAGGTGTCCAGGGAAAGGTGTGGTGTGGAGTTGTTTTCTGTTGCTCCAGAAGGTCAGACCAGAACCGACGGGTTGAAATTAAATCCGAAGAGTTTTCGGCTAAACATTAGGAAGAACTTCCTGGCAGTTTCCTCAGTGGAAGAGGCTTCCTTGGGAGGGGGTGGGCTCTCCTTCTTGGGAGGTTTTCAAGCAGAGGCTAGATGGCCATCAGATAGCAATGCTGATTCTGTGAATTTAGGCAGATAACAGGAGGGAGGGCAGCAATGCTCCCTCTAAGCTGTGGAGTCTTGTGAGCAAGAATTCTCCTTAGTGAGCTAATGGCATAAAAGTTGTGAGCAGGTGATTTGGCCACTACATAAATTAGTTTGCTCCAGAGCCATCCTTCCTGAGCTAAGACAAAAATGTGTGAGCCAGAGGTTAAAAAACTGTGAGCTAGCTCACACTCACTCAGCTTACAGGGAACACTGGAGGGCAGGAAGGGTTGCATCAGTGATTAGTTCTTGTGGCCCTTTTTTTACACACCCAGGGAAAAGCTGATCGTCACTTTGGGGTCAGGAAGCAATCCTGGAGGGTTTTTTTTGTCATCTTCTGGGCATAGAACAGTGACCACTGCGGGTGTGGAGGGGGAGGTATTTGTGAGTTTCCTGCATTGTGCAGGGGGTTGGACTAGATGACCCTGGAGGTCCCAACTCTGTGATTCTATGAATGGGGACTTCTGTGGTTCTGCAGTCAGAGGGCGTTTTGGAGGAAAAGAGATTGGGTGTCAGTAAATTCCAAGGCACCCTGACCTGCATGGTCCAGGCTAGGTTGATCTCATGAGATACAGGAAGCTAAGCAGGGTCGGCCCTGGTTAGTACTTGGAGGGGAGACCACCAGGGAAGTCCAGGGTTGCTATGCAGAGGCAGGCTATGGAAAACCCACCTCTGAACAAGCCTTGACCTGGATGGCTTAGGCTAGCCCAGTCTCATCAGATCTCAGAAGCTACGCAGGGTCACCTCTGGTAAGTATTGGATGGGAGACTGCCAAAGAAATCTGGGGTCGCTGTGCAGAGGCAGGCAATGGCAAATGACCTCTGTTTGTCTCTGTCCTGACCGGGATGGCCCAGGCTAGCCTGATGTTGTTAGACCTTGGAAGCTAAGCAGGGTCAGTCCTGGTTAATACTTGGATGGGAGACCACCAAGGACGTCCTGGGTTGCTGTGCAGAGGCAGGCAATGGTTGCTATGCAGAAGCAGGCAATGGCAAACCACCTCTGTTCAAATCATCTCTTGCCTTGAAAACCCTACAGTCTCACCATAGGTCAGCTGCAACATAAGAACATGAGCCATGTTGGATCAGGCCAGTAACCCATGCAGTCCAACACTCTGGGTCTCACAGTGGCCAGTCCACCAGGGGGGTCAGAACTCCAGAAGCCCTCCCCCTGTTGCCTCCCAAGCACCAAGAATACAGAGCATCACTGCCCCAGACATAAGAAGAAGAAGGGAAGAGATTGGATTTATTTCCCACCCTTCACTACCCAAAGGAGACTCAGAGCGGCTTACAAATTCCTTTCCTTTCCCCTCCCCACAACAGACACCCTGTGAGGTAGGTGGGGCTGAGAGAGCGCTGGCAGAAACTGCTCTTTTTCAAGGACAGCTCTGACAGAACTATGGCTTGCCCAAGGTCATCCAGCAGGTGCAAGTGGAGGAGTGGGGAATATAACCCGGTTCTCCCAGATTAGAGTCCGCGCACTTAACCACGACACCAATCTGGCTCTCACGTGCCATCAGGAGGTCCACCAGACCATAAGAGAAGTTATGTTGGATCAGGCCAGTAACCCATGCAGTCCAACACTCTGGGTCTCACAGTGGCCAGTCCACCAGGGGGGTCAGAACTCCAGAAGCCCTCCCACTTTGCCCCCCAAGAACCTAGAAAACAGCGTCACTGCCCCAGTGGCTAATAACCAGATGTTTATCCAATCCCCTCTTGAAGCTGTCTATGCTTGTAGCCACCGCCACTTCCTGCAGTGGTGAATTCCACGTGTGAATGACTCTTTGGGTGAAGAAGGACTTCCTTTGATCTGTTGGAAGCCTACTGCTCATTCATTTCATGGAGTGCCCACAAGTTCTTGTCTTGTGAGAAAGGAAGAAAAGTACCTCTTCCTCTACCTTCTCTATCCCATACATAATTCCGTAAAACTGGGGGTTTTTTCCATTTAAGATTTTTTAATTAATTCCCATAAGAAAGGGTAAGGTAGGGATGGGACAGGGTATGGGTTATGACATTCGGGAAACAGTAGAGCCCAGAAATTGTCTCTTAACAATTTAAGCCACTTAATTCACATTCTACAAGTCGACATACATTTTTCCTTTGTTTAACACATGTTTTCTGATTGTCATTATAATTTACGCTTTCAGAGTTTATCTCTCTAGTCTCTTGCTTGGGTCCACATATAAAATGGTTTCCATACTGCTTCCAGCTTCTGGTCATCATAATCTTTTAGCTTTTCCGATAAAGTGTCCATTTCAGCTACTTTTAAAATCTTGTCAATCAGTTCATCATCTGATTGACTTTCCAATATTTCGCATACGAAATTCTCGCTGCTATATAATTATATGTTTTTGTTCCTTAGCTAAACATTCCGGTAATATATTTAACAAAAAGAGTTCATGTTTATATGGCACATTCAACTTCAGTATTTTCTGTAACCACCCATGAATCTTTTTCCAATACTCTTTTTCCAATACACAAGTCCACCACATATAATTCCGTAAAACTGTTGAATTCCACATGTTAATGTCTCTTTACGGCACCACCACATTCCAAAGGCTCCTTTTCCTGCACAGTCTTGCCAACTCTGTAGCTGCTGTCGAAAACCATAGTCTTTCCCCCCTCCCTATAGAAATGTGAACACTTGCTGAGAGCTTGAGCTGCCCAACCATTTTCAGTCTGTTGCATTTGCTCCGGATGCGAAGTCTGAATTGCCTGTGGTTTTCCCCAAGTTATCCCTTGGGAAGCTCGAACAGTCATTTCCTTGCTCACTGGGAAAGTGTTTTAAGATCCCCTGCGTTATATCTTCATTAGAGTGGTAATAACGATTAATAATAAACTACTCCATGGGACTCTCGTAGAGTATAAGGGAAGTGTGGATTGACTGTTATCCATCCTGGGCCTTAAAACAGGACGAGATATACTTCGTGAGGTTTTGTGAACTGTCCAAGGAGTCGGACATCTGTACGTATCAGGCCTTTGTCTTTTAGGATTGCCACCTCTGGCTTATGAAATTCCTGGAGGTTTGGGGGTGGTGTCTGGAGGGGGGGCGTTGATACCGGAGAATCCCCCCTCCAAAGCTGCCAATTTCTCCAGGGGAACTGAGCTCTGTAGTTTGGAGATGGGTTGTAATTCCGGGAGGGCTCCGAGCCCCCCCTCCCCTGGAGGTTGGTAGCCCGGAAAGGGTTGTGAACATGCTAAAAAAAATAAATTCAGTTAAGCACTTACCTAGGTCTAGGTCGTAGTGCCTGATAGGAGTTTTGCTGTGATCCTGAAGGATCTTTGTTCTGAATAGTTTATCTCCAGTATAGGTAAAGGTAAAGGTTTCCCTCGCTCGAAAGCCAGTCGAATCTGCAACTCTAGGGATGCGGTGCTCATCTCCGTTTCCAAGCCGAAGAGCCAGCGCTGTCCGAAGACGTTTCCATGGTCACGTGGCTGGCATGACTCAACGCCAAGCCACATGGAATGCTGTTACCTCCCCACTGAAGCGGTACCTATTTATCTACTTGCAATTTCTTGCTTTCGAACTGCTAGGTTGGCAGGAGCTGGGGCCAGAGACGGGAGCTCACCCCGTCATGCGGCACTCGGGTCTTGAATTGCTGAACTACCGACCTTCCGGTCTGCAGCCCAGCGTCTTAACCACTAGCATTCCCCTATTATCTGACTCTGGTTGGAAGGGCTGCATTTTCCCACTCTGTAGTGAGTGGTTTATGAGAAAGGACCTTGAAAGTTTCTTCTGGTTTGCACCTTCCTTCCTTGCTGTCAGAGTTCTTGCTGGTGGTAGTGGCGGACGGTGCCCTCAGGTTGAAGCCAACTTGTGGTGATCCCATAGAATTTTCAAGGCAAGAGATGAGCAAAGGTGGTTTGCCATTGCCTGCCTCTGAGTAGCAACCCTGAGACTTACTTGACGGTCTCCCATCCAAGTACTAACTAGGGCCCAACCCTGCTTAGCTTCCACAATCTGACGTGATTGGGCTAGCTTGCACCATCCGGGTCAGGACCAGAGACTAACAAAGATGGTTTCCTGTTGCCTGCCTCTGCGTACCAACCCTGAGACTCTTCCTTGGTGGTCTCCCATCCAGGTACTAACCAGGGCCAACGCTGCTTAGGTTCCAAGATCTGACATGATTGGGCTCGCCCGGACCATCTGGGTCTGGGCAAGAGATGGACAAAGGTGGTTTCCCATTGCCTGCCTCTGCGTAGCAACCCTGAGTCTTCCTTGGCAGTTTCCCATCCAGGTACTAACCAGGGCCAGCGCTGCTTAGCTTCCAAAATCTGATGTGATTGGGTTAGCCTGGAGTATCTGGGTCAGGGCAAGAGACGAACAAAGGTGGTTTCCCGTTGCCTGCCTCTGCGTAGCAACCCTGAGTCTTCCTTGGCAGTCTCCCACCCAGGTACTAACCAGGGCCAACGCTGCTTAGCTGCCAATATCTGACGTGACTGGGCTCGCCTGGACTATCCAGGTCAGGGCGCTGGGGTTCTTTTCCGAATTAGGGGACAAGCCCGGCACCTCAACAGTGTCCTCTTTTGGGGACTGCTCATGAAGCAGAGAGAAGGCAAATGTTTCACGTCCTTCAGTGGAATGCTCTGGCACCGAGCACCTCATTCTTGTCCACCCCAAACGTTTGGTTTGTATTTTTTCCTCTCTAGTTCAAGTGGTTAAGACGCTGAACTGCAGGCTGTGGAAGGTCAGTAGTTCAGCAGTTTGAGACCTGGGTGTGCCGCAAGACGGAGTGAGCTCCCGTCTCTAGTTCCAGCTCCTGCCAACCTAGCAGTTCGAAAGCAAGAAATTGCAAGTAGATAAATAGGTACCACTTCGGTGGGAAGGTAACAGCGTTCCGTGCGCCTTGGTGTTTAGTCATGCCGGCCACATGACCACGGAAACGTCTTCAGACAGCGCTGGCTCTTCGGCTTTGAAACGGAGATGAGCACCGCAACCCTAGAGTCGGATTCGACGGGCTTTCGAGCAAGGGAACCTTTACCTTTGCCTAGTTCTCTTTTTAAGAGCCAGCTTGGTGGAGCAGTCGCAGTTCAATGGATGGCAGCCTTTTTTGGTGGGGCTCAAGTGATTGGGGGGGGGGAATACAAGACGTTGGTACACCAGCAAACAAAATGGGGACTGCGGGATGGAAGAGGAGGGGTCTAGTTGGCCAGACACGCTTGGAGCAGGGCAGGGTTTGATGGTACTGCGCACTGGAACAATTGCTGCAGCCACTACTTCGGCCAGATCTCTTCGTTCTTCTTCGTCCCTCGGGGCGCGCTTCTTCACCTGCCATTTTGGCGTTGGTTCAGCGGGGCTGCCTACCCGCTCTAGGATCCTATCCTCATCGCCAGTTGTTAAGTACGAAACTCAACACAGCTTTGAACAAACAGTGATTCAGCTTTATTAGAGATGAAGAACGAAGACAAAAGACTGGAGCAACAGGCTCCTTTTTAAGAACTAGAGAGCTTTATGTGAGCGGCAGTGGCTCAGTGGCAGAGCAACTGCTTGGCATGCAGAAGGTCTCAGGTTCAATCCCCGGCGTCTCCAGTTAAAAGGACCAGGCAAGAGGTGATGAGAAAGACCTTGACCTGAGACCCGGGCTCAGTGGCAGAGCCTCTGCTTAGCATGCAGAAGGTCCCAGGTTCAATCCCTGGCATCTCCAGTTAAAAGATCCAGGCAGAAGGTGATGAGAAAGACCTTGACCTGAGACCCGGGCTCAGTGGCAGAGCCTCTGCTTAGCATGCAGAAGGTCCCAGGTTCAATCCCTGGCATCTCCAGTTAAAAGATCCAGGCAGAAGGTGATGAGAAAGACCTTGACCTGAGACCCGGGCTCAGTGGCAGAGCCTCTGCTTAGCATGCAGAAGGTCCCAGGTTCAATCCCTGGCATCTCCAGTTAAAAGATCCAGGCAGAAGGTGATGAGAAAGACCTTGACCTGAGACCCGGGCTCAGTGGCAGAGCCTCTGCTTAGCATGCAGAAGGTCCCAGGTTCAATCCCTGGCATCTCCAGTTAAAAGATCCAGGCAGAAGGTGATGAGAAAGACCTTGACCTGAGACCCGGGCTCAGTGGCAGAGCCTCTGCTTAGCATGCAGAAGGTCCCAGGTTCAATCCCCGGCATCTCCACTTAAAATGACCAGGTAGTAAGTGATAGGAGAGACCTCCACCTGAGACCCTGACTTAGCATGCAGAAGGTCCCAGGTTCAATCCCTGGCATCTCCAGTTAAAAGAACCAGGCAGAAGGTGATGAGAAAGACCTTGACCTGAGACCCTGGCTCAGTGGCAGAGCCTCTGCTTGGCATGCAGAAGGTCCCAGGTTCAATCCCCGGCATCTCAAGTTAAAAGGACCACCAAGGGAGGCTCTGTAGAGGAAGGCAATAGGGGGTCGCCATAAGTCATTTGCGACACATTTTGTCGTCTGTCCTATCTGCGGTCCTCTGTTTTGGGATTGAGGAGTGGCAAGGAAGGCATTATACGGTATTTTAGAGTGTACAAAGGGCTTCATGTGTCTTACCTGAGGGACTGCCTTTCCTCATACAGGCCCCAAAGAGCAATTCGGTCGGGGTCATAACACCGCCTAGTGATCCCGGGCCCTAAAGAGGCCAGGCTTGCTGCCACAAGGGCCAGGTCCTTTTCCGTGGCGGCTCCTATCTGGTGGAATGAGCTCCCGGAGGAGATCAGGGCCCTGCGGGACCTGTTACAGTTCCGCAGGGCCTGTAAGACGGAGCTCTTCCGCCAGGCCTTCGACTAGGAGCCGCCACCACCAACAACAACGGATGACTGCAGAGCAGCACCGCTGGGTTGGGCTGACTGGCCACTTGATCATCATAGCCTACAGCGTCCCCCTCTTTGTCCACAATGTGATGTGCAATAGGGAGCGAGTATGTTAGTCGCGATGGATCCGTGGGAGTTGCCCACTGTGTTTAAAGTGTTTTAACTGTATTTTATTGCACTGTGTAGGAGCTGCGGTGGCTCAAGTGGTTAAGACGCTGAACTGCAGGCTGTGGAAGGTCGGTAGTTCAGCAGTTCAAGACCCAAGTTGCCGCATGACGGAGTGAGCTCCCGTCTCTAGTTCCAGCTCCTGCCAACCTAGCAGTTCGAAAGCAAGACATTGCAAGTAGATAAATAGGTACCACTTCGGTGGGAAGGGAACAGCGTTCCGTGCACCTCGGTGTTTAGTCATGCCGGCCACATGACCACGGAAACGTCTTCGGACAGCGCTGGCTCTTCGGCTTTGAAACGGAGATGAGCACGGCAACCCTAGAGTCGGACTCGACTGGCTTTCGAGCAAGGGAACCTTTACCTTTACCTTTATTGCCCTGTGTGCCTTAATTGTTTTTAACTGTGGTGTTGTATTTCACCTTGTGGTTGTAAGCCACCCTGAGCCCGCGTGCGGGGAGGGCGGGGTATAAATGAAATGAAATAAAATAAATAAATAAATAAATGACCTTGCCATCTCCTTATCTTGCCGCCCTGTAAAGGAACTCGCGTGGTAGCCTGAGGTCACCCATCCCCCCACCCGACCTTCAGCCCCACATCTGCGGTATAGGGGGTCACAGCAGGAGCCTAACCTTACAGGGTTTTACGTCAGTCACATAAATGGCAGTGGTACCGTCAGCATCAAGAGTGCTTTAAAACACTGATAAAGTCCGCCCATTTAAAATATTCAACGATAATACTCCGGTGATAGGATTGCGAGATCCAGGTTGGGAAACTCCTGGAGATTTGGGGGTGGAGCCTGGGGAGGACGGGGACCTCAGCGGGGTGCCATGCCCCAGAGCCCCCCTCCCTCCAAAACATCCATTGCCTCCAGGCCATCTGTAGTCTGGAGATAGTTCCAGGAGGTCAGCAGTGTCCTCTCTATGCTGAGTTAGTGTGAGCTGGCTCACAGTTTTTTTTAGCCTCCAGCTCATACATTTTTGTCTTAGCTCAGGAAGGATGAACATAAGAGAAGCCAGTGTTGGATCAGGCCAGTGGCCCAACACTCTGTGTCGCACAGTGGCCAAAAATACCAGGTGTCTTCAGGAGGTCCAGCAGTGGGGCCAGGACACTAGAAGCCCCTCCCACTGTTGCCCCCACCCCCAAGCACCAAGAATACGGGGCATCCCTTGCCCCAGACTGAGAGTTCCTATCTATACCTTGCGGCTAATAGCCACGGATGGACCTCTACTCCAGTTCCCTCTTGAAGCCGTCCATGCTTGTAGCTGCCACCACCTCCTGTGGCGGTGAATCCCATGTGTCAATCACTCTTTGGGTGAAGAAGGACTTCCCTTTTATCCGTTCTAACCCGACTGCTCAGCCATTTCATGGAGTGCCCATGAGTTCTTGTATTGTGAGAAAGGGAGGAAAGCGCTTCTTTCTCAATCTGCTCTATCCCAGGCATCATCTTGTAAACCTCTATGGCTCCAGAGCAAACTAATTCATGCAGTAGCCAAATGCTTTGCTCACAGCTGTGATGCCGGTAGCTCACAAAGTATTATTTCTGTTCACACGACTCCACCGCTTAGAGGGAGCATTGGTGGTCAGCCGTGTTGGGCTGAAGCCGTAGAACAAATTTAGAGTCCAGTGGCACCTTTAAGACCAACAGAGGTTTATTCGAGGTATGAGCTTCGGTGTGCAGGCACACTTTTTCCAAAGCTGTAATTTTGGGGGATCCCCAGGTCCCACCTGGAGGCTGGCATCCTTAGCTGGAAACCGTACTTTTTATCATTCTAAAAGTACATCGTCGTTCAGAAAAGGGGAGATCCGACAACCTGTTATTTCTGGGTCAGAATATTTGCAATATGGGATTCAGTGCAAAGTGGTTTCCAATATTAACCTTCCTAGAAAATGAGGCATATATTCCCTCATCTTGGTCTGAATACATAAAATGGATCTAATGACATGCTAAGGTCGGGTGGGACTTACTGATAAGAACCCAAATTCATACAAATGATATACTATAACTTTGGTCTTAATCTATGAACCAGAAGTGATACTGATTTATTCAACTGATTACAAAGTTAATACTTACTGTGGCAATCTGTTTTTAATAAAACTTTAGTGTAAATGTTAGCTTATTAATTCTTTGTAGTTAATTCATAATAACTTGTTGAACAAAGCTGTTCCAGCTTAAAAATCAAGTTATAGCCTACTGTTTCATTATACTTATGGATATTACATTGTTGTATCTTTACAAAACAGTGAAGTTTTTTTCCAATATGATTATACTATGATTGTATACCTTACTAAACTTCAATAAAAAACTTTAAATTAAAAAAAGAAAAAGAATATTTGAAATGAGTTCTTTA
Organism: Gekko japonicus; assembly: GCF_001447785.1. Lineage (NCBI taxonomy): Eukaryota > Metazoa > Chordata > Lepidosauria > Squamata > Gekkonidae > Gekko > Gekko japonicus. The sequence continues at coordinate 326,385 of NW_015171522.1, forward strand.
AGATGCATGCGTGGAGGGAAGAGTTAGGCCAAAATACAAAAAAGAATATACTGGTAACTTTGTTTTTCTGTGCCAGCCCCCAATTGAGAACGACACTTCTTTGTGGTCTCCTGACTTTACGGAAGGGGGTGTTAAAAAATGAGTAGATGGTATCTTGGTAAGTTCCCTCTCTGTAGAAATCCCCACCCACCTTTCACGTGCAGGATCGGCGGTGACCTTTGTAACTTGCTTTGTCAGGTGATTTTTGGTATTATTTTTTGCAACTCGGGGAGGAAGAGGTAGAAAGGATGGTGGAGCCAGCTCTGTTCTGAGTCTGTTCCGGATTGGGGTGAAGACAGAGGCGCCGCTAGATTCGAATCCAGCGGAACCTTAGAGACCAGCAAGATTTCCCGGGGTATGAGCTTTCGAGCGTCGAAGCTCCCTTCGTCAGATACAAATGAGAATGTTCCATCAGCCCTGACATCCTGATATAGTCTTCGTAACACCCTTCTGACCAGGATATAAGGCGTGATGGATCTTCGTTCTCCTTTGTATCTGACGAAGGGAGCTTTGACCTTGAAAACTTCTACCACCCCAAATCCTCTTGGTCTCTAAGGTGCTAATAGACTAGAATCTAGTTGTTCTGTTGCAGAGCAAAACGGCTACCCTCTGAAACTGTACAGTCCTAAGCAGTGTTCCCTCTAAGCTGAGTTAGTATGAGCTAGCTCACAGTTTTTTAGCCTCCGACTCACAGACTTTTGTCTTAGCTCAGGAAGGACAGCTCCAGAGCAACCTAATTGATGCAGTAGCCAAATTGCTCGCTCATTACTTTAATGCCAGTAGCTCACAAAGTAGAATTTTTGCTCACAAGACTCCACAGCTTAGAGGGAACATTGGTCCTAAGATTATTTTCCCAGGAGTAAACTCCCTTGAAAACACCTGGGTAGAATTCTGAATGGACTAATTTAGGACGACACCGGTAAAATTTTAACAGCAGACACAGCAATTCCTTAATCCAGGGAGGAAACCCGGCTTTGCAGCTTGCTTCATTCTCCAGGAAACCCCCCCCCCCCAAATCAGTATTTTTTGGAGGGGAGGGGTGTTGGAAAAGGTGGGTAAGAGGAGGAACTGGGGTGTTGGCAGTGTTGCAGGTGCTAGCCAATAGACACCTGCTCCAGATAGCTTTCCCCACTGCAAAATGAACTATGTTAAAATCTCACCGAACTAGGTCCTGACCCCCCCCCCCCGTCCCCTTGCAAAGCTTGCCCGAGGACTGACACCCCCTTGAGGGCACTTCCAGAAAATATCTGGTACACTGGAAACATTTGGTCTGTCTCCACCCCCAGACCCTTTTTGTTGTTGTTCAGTTGTGCAGTCGAGTCAGACTCTTCGCGACCCCATGGACCACATCACGCCAGGCCCTCCTGTCTTCTGCCATCCTCTGGAGTTCGTTTAATGTCATGTTCATTGCATCGATAACATGTTCATTGCATCGATTTTGCGCCCGTTTGAAGATCTTATGGCGGCTCAGATCTTACCTAATAGGGGATTGGTGTCAAAAAAAAGTGTACTGTCTTCTTAATTCTCAACATAAAGAAGAACAGACTGGATATCAAACAAAATGGCATAGAGATATTGGTCAGTCGCTTACCTCCGAACAGTGGACTGCGATCTGGTCTTCTCCTCTTTGCCGCTCCCGTTCCACCAATATTCAAATGTTAACTTATAAACTTTTATTTCGATGGTACCTGACCCCGCATCAGCTGCATGGCATTAACCCCGCGATCTCGGACAGATGTTGGAAAAATTGTGGGGGCCGTGGCACCTATATTCATTGCTGGTGGGAGTGTCCCAAGGTCCAGGCCTTCTGGAGAGAAGTCAATGCCCAAATACTTTTAATTACAGGTTGCGCCCTCCAACTACAACCCTCCTTGTTCCTTTTGAATCATTGGAGCCATCCTGCCCCCAATGGGCTTATGAAAGAGTTGATAGAATTGTGTCTTGCGGCCGCTAGGAATGTTATTGCATTTCATTGGAAATCCAAGAAGACGCTGCTATTGAGTGACTGGTTCCTGAAACTGTGGGACTTCTTTTTACAGGACAAAGTTTCCACTAGCATCCTACGATCCGAAAATCAACCCGTTCCTGACAATCTTCAAGAAAAATGGATGCCCCTCTTGGAAGCCTCAGCAGCACATAAAATTGACACCTCCCTGTTTGCCCTGCATAAACACCAGGACTTGCTTTCCTATTTTTAACTGTTTTTTATATTTAATTAAAAAATTAAAAAACAAACAAACCATCTCATCCCTTGACATCCCCTTCTTCTTTTATCTTCAGTCTTTCCCAGCATCAGGGTCTCCAGGATCAGATCCCTTACCTGTACTGTGTTGCGACAGTGTACCTTCAACTAAAATGTAGTACATTTGCCAGGTATCTCAAGGAGTAGCTCCTCCTGTATGTGTCACATCAGGGTCACTGATCCTCTGTTAGGAGTGCCATTGACCTGGGTTGCTTGTAAGGTGGTGGGGAGATCCATTTGGGGGGGAGGGGTTGTTTGTACCACTGGTCGTTGTAACAGCCTCTTAGTGAGGGATTGCCCGGCTGAACCACTCCCAACTCCTAACAAGCTGGTTAAAACGTGTCCGGCTAGGAAAGCTTTTAGTGGTTTGGGGGTTGGAGTGTGCATGCGTGTTAATAATTCCTAGCAAAAAGAATAATTCCGAATAAATCCCGGAACTCCTCAATCATTCCAGGTGCTAACTAGCTTACAAAAACCAAGGATATTGCCAATTATTGCTGTTGTGAATGGTCTCTGTAGTATTCTTTATCACATTTGAGTTTCACATAATTACATCTCACCAATAACTTCGTGCCCTTTGACTCTGCTGTTCATAGTTTTCTTTCATAACCTCGTGTATCGGGATGGGCACAAACCGGAAGAATGCAGTTCGTGTTGGTTCATGGCCGAAGCGTGAACCAAACCAGGAGGTTTGTTTGCAAACTGAATTGGTTCCCGGTTTATGGCTCCACAAACCCCACTGAAAAGGACCACAGTCCATTTAAACGGTGTTTGCAGAAAGCCCGAAAAACGGGGAGTAGCCTCCTCCCTGCTGCTCAGCTGTTTGAGGCTGTCTTGTGCAGTCCCTTTAAAGTTCAGCTGTTCTTGCAGCTTTCTCAGGGAGGAGAAAGCAGGGATTTTAAGGGATTTGGAATCCCTGCTTTCTGCTCTGTCCACGAACCGCTTTAAAAGTTCTTGGAAATTCGTGAGGGTAGCTCTGTCACGAACTTTGTTTCACAAACCACAAACAGGGCAAAATTCGTGACAGTTCGGTTCGGTTTCTGCAGCCTAGCCCAATTTTGTCAGGCTTCGGAAACTAAGCGGGGTTGGCCCTGACGTATTTTGGATGGGTGGCCGTGGAAGGCTAGGGTTGCTATGCAGAGGCAGGCAGTGGCCACCCACCTCTGAACACCTTTTGCCTTGATCTAGATGACCCCGGCTAGCCTGATATTGTCAGATCTCGGAAGCTAAGTGAGAGACCACCAAGGAAGTCCAGGGTCGCTAGGTAGAGGCTCGGGCAATGGCAAACCACCTCTGTTCTCCTTTTGCCTTGAGAACCCTATAGGGTCACCACACCATGTGTGGACCGCATATACATCCAACAAAGGTCTACAAATCGACATCTTCTAGTGGTCCCCGGTCTCAGGGACATCCAATGAGCCTCGACCAGGGCCAGGATCTTTTTGGACCTGGCCCACACCTGGTGGAATGAACTCCCTTATGAGATCAGGGCCCTGCGGGACTTACTGCAGTTCCGCAGGGCCTGTAAGATGGAGCTCTTCCACCCGGCGTTTGGTTGAGGCAGCGGACGTCCCCGCCCGCAGCTTTTTTTGGCCAATTTCCCACCAGCGGCCTGATCCTAACTGGACATCTGATTAGATCCTGGATTGTTTTACTGTCTGATTTCCTTGTTTACATCGTATTTTATGATATTATATTATTATGTGCAAACCATTATTTTAACATTGTTTTAACTGTATTATTTTAATTGTTGTACGCCACCCACTGGTCCATCTAGTCCAGCATCCCATCTCACACAGGGGCCAACCAGTTCCTCTGGAGAGCCAGCAACATTAAAATTCACTGCCACAGGAAGTGGTGGCGGCTACAAGCATGGACGGCTTCAAAAGGGAATTAGATAAGCATATAGAGCAGAGGTCCATCAGTGGCTCTTAGCCACAAGGTATAGGTAGGGGCTCTGGGGCAAGTGATGCTCTGTCTTCTTGGTGCTTGGGGGGGGGTCAACAGTGGGAGGGCTTCTAATGTCCTGGCCCCACTGGTGGACCTCCTGATGGCACTGGTATTTCTGGCCTTTGGCCTGATCCAACATTGGCGTCTCTTATGTTCTTATGTTCACCCTGAGCCCGTTTGGGGAGGGTGGTATATAAATCTTAAATAAATAAATAAATAAAAGTTGGTCCATTAAAGCTTATGCTGGAAACAACACTCTTTTGCCTTCGAAGGTGTTCCAGCCCTTTATCGTTTCAGTTACCTTTTCCCCCTGCGAGGTAGCAGGCCTGTCTCCAGTGCCAAAGTGTCTGGAACAAGGGAGTAAACAGGCGACTTTAGCAGACGTGCAAAGCAATGGGGGGCTCGCAGGAGGGGAGGTGTAATTTCCACCAGTTCTCCCTTATTTCTGCAACACCCACCTCCCCCGAGCAATCCCGAGGTTCCCCTGCACCCCTGGAGAAGCATTTTTGGGAAGTTCCATTCCCAGGGGAGTTCTGTTCTGCTGATGGAAGCGTTTTCCATTAGTGGAAAACTTTAGTCCAGGTGCAACCCCTCGTGACACCCCCCCCCCGCAGCTGAATTCATCCCACCAGCTGTGTGTGGCAGAATGCCAGGAATCCCTTTTTCCCAAGGCAGGTGGCAAACACAAGAAGCGCTTTAGCCACCCTTAAGCTGGCTGTCATATAGAATGCAAGCCTTAAATATATGCGTTGGGCATGTCTAGTCACATGAGCTTTCTGCATTAGAATGCTCTGTATTAAAATGCCCTGTTGCTGGCCCTCCAGAGGAACTGGTTGTCCACTGTGAGAGACAGGATGCTGCACTAGATGGACCCTCACTGGTCTGACCCATCAGGGCTCTCCTGATGTTCTTTATCTGGGGGAGGCCTCGGCCTCTATGCCCTGTTGTTGGCCCTCCAGAGGAACTGGTTGGCCCCTGTGTGAGATGGGATGCTGGACTAGATGGACCTGATCCAGCAGGGCTCTTCTGATGTTCTTGTCAGGGGAGGGCCTCGGCCTCTGTGCCCTATTGTTGGCCCTCCAGAGGATCCGGTCTGACCCAGCAGGGTCCCTCTGATGTTCTTATCAGGGAAGGCCTCGGCCTCTCTGCCCTGTGGCTGGCCCTCCAGAGGAACTGGCTGGCCCCTGTGTGAGGCGGGAGGCTGGACTAGAGGGACCCTCACTGGTCTGACCCAGCAGGGTTCCTCTGATGTTCTTATCAGGGAAGGCCTCGGCCTCTCTGCCCTGTGGCTGGCCCTCCAGAGGAACTGGCTGGCCCCTGTGTGAGATGGGATGCTGGACTTGATGGACCACTGGTCTGATCCAGCGGGGCTCTTCTGATGATTTTTGAGGAGGAGTATGTACTTTTAAATGAACTGTCCACCACTTGGAGGCTAACCGGATAGTCAACGGAAACGGACCCTCCAGCTGAAAGACTTGTATTACAACATGGGAGAGATAAATGCCCATCTCCTGTAAATCAATGGATTAAGGAGCGTACAGCTTTATAATATAAACACAGCCACATATAACTGGAAGGGACTCCAAGGGTCATCTAGTCCAACCCCCCTGCACAGTGCAGAAATTCACAGCCACCTCCCCCCCCCACTCCCCCGGTGACCCCGGCTCTGTGCCCAGAGGCATATTTGAATGCATGGCATATAGATGACAATTGCACATGGACTTATTTTTAGATATTGGGAATTTTAAAAATAGAATGTTATGTGTTGGTCTGCCACCACTGTTTCTATATTTTTGTTTCAGACAGACAGACAGACAGACAGACAGACAGACAGACAGACATTTGCCCCTGGGGGAATGGAGTTCTGGAACCTCTTCAACAAAATTATTTTAAAAATGTTTAAAAGTTCATGAGTTTTCGATATACAGATTGAAAACTTCAAGGTTCCCTTGCTCGAAAGCCAGCCGAGTCCGACTCTAGGGTTGCGGTGCTCATCTCCGTTTCAAAGCCAAAGAGCCAGCGCTGTCCGAAGACGTTTCCTTGGTCAAACCCATGGATGGATGGATGGATGGATGGATGGATGGATGGATGGATGGATGGATGGATGGATGGATGGATGGATGGATGGATGGATGGATGGATGGATGGATGGATGGATGGATGGATGGATGGATGGATGGATGGATGGATGGATGGATGGATGGATGGATGGATGGATGGATGGATGGATGGATGGATGGATGGATCGATGGATCGATGGATCGATCGATCGATCGATCGATTCATAGATAGATAGATAGATAGATAGATAGATAGATAGATAGATAGATAGATAGATAGATAGAGCCCTGATCTGGATAGCCTAGGCAAGCCCAGTGTCATCAAATCTTGGAATTGACTCCGGCAAGTACTTGGATGGGAGACCTCCTTGGAATACCAGCAGTCGAGAGGCGGGGGCAGGCTTTATTCAGCCACCTCTCTGAATATCCTGCAGGCCCCCAGTAGGGGTCAGTTACCAGAGGTCACCACGACTTCCAGGTGCGCGCGTGCATACACATATAGACATTTTTTTTAAAAAGAAAAGAAAAAAAGATAGATCTAGATAATTTCCCTTTTTTTATTAGTTACTGGATTTTGAGCTTTCCCCCCTTGTTCTTTTTCTCCTGGTTTTTTCCCCCGCCTAAGGAAGAAATTTAAAAAAATAATAAAGAAAACATACCCCTGCCCCCCTCAACTGGCTGCTATGCACATCTGGTAGACTGAATTTGTCTTCATGGACATAGAGACGCCGCTCATTTTCAGGTGTGCCGAACGTGAATTTTTTTTTTCCACTGAGTGATAAGATTCATGCGTCAAGCGCGTTGACGCCGACCGGTCTGCCCTCTGTCTAGACTCTCCCAGACAGGCAGGTGGATCTTTGTTCTCCGCCTTCCCAGACCTTAACCTTTCTTCTCTGTCACCTCCTGAAAGTTTTTGACTCCCCACAGTGGTGGTTGGAGGGGGGGGGCGGTTTGCCCCAGCGGCTGACTAGCGCATGCCGGCAGGAGTGAAAGTTCTGTTTCTCTTTATGAATTTGAACGTTCTCGTCTGTTGCGTAACGCTGCCTTTTGTGGTGCTTTCGTCTTAGATCACTGCAGACTGGGGGGGGGGGCGGCGGTGGCGAGGGGCCGTGAAGTTTGGCAGAAGTGCCTTCAGTTATGAATCCTGGCTGGGATGCTTCAGTGAATCGGCCGACCGATGGCGTGGTCTTGAGGCCAGCCTGCAAACTGCTCAGGATAGGAGCTGGGCCTGATGCCAGCACCATTTAGAGAGATGTGCAGGTGCATAAGGACAGGTGTGAGGAGTGCCTGTTTTTCACCCCCTGTGCTGGCACGGCTGAGCCGGCACTGCTTCTGCATCAGCAGGGTGCCCCCTGGTGTGCCATAGTGGCACACTTCCAGATACTCTGCAGAGAGCCTAATATCCCAAGCTGTTTGTCCGCTGGCTTTAGGGTGACGCTGTTCGTTTAATGTCTTTACTGCCGTGGGGAGAGGAGAGGAGAGGCAGGCGGTGTTCTGCCCGACACGGACTTGGGTCTCTTCCGCATCTGCCCGCCACGCTGGATTTTCTCAGTGTCCGAGTTGAGGCAGTTTTAAGTCCACGGCAAAACAGCTTCCAAATAACCCAGGGCAACAGCAGGCTGAAACCGGGCTGACCACTGAAGGGAGGGAATGTAATGCAGAATGGGGGAAAGAACCCGGGATAAAAAGAAGGGTGAACTCGATTTTAGTGCCAAATGGGGGGGGGAATCTGGATTAAAAAGAAGGTTGAAATTGATTTTAGTGCAGAATTGCTTGGAAGAAGAAGAGGAGGAGGAGGAAGAAGAAGAAGAAAAAGAAGAAGAAGAAGAGATTGGATTTATACCCCGCCTTTTGCTACCCAAAGGAGTCTCAGAGCGGCTCACAGACTCCTTTCCCTTCCCCTCCCCGCAACAGACACCCTGTGAGGTAAAAGAAGAAGAAGAAGAAGAGATTGGATTTATACCCCTTCCTTCACTAGTACCCAAAGGAGCCTCAGAGCGGCTTACAAACTCCTTTCCCTTCCCCTCCCCACAACAGACACCCTGTGAGGTAAAAGAAGAAGAAGAAGAGATTGGATTTATACCCCGCCCTTCACTACCCAAAGGTGTCTCAGAGCGGCTTACAGACTCCTTTCCCTTCCCCTCCCCACAAAAGACACCCTGTGAGGTAAAAGAAGAAGAAGAAGAGATTGGATTTATACCCCGCCCTTCACTACCCAAAGGTGTCTCAGAGCGGCTTACAGACTCCTTTCCCTTCCCCTCCCCACAAAAGACACCCTGTGAGGTAAAAGAAGAAGAAGAAGAGATTGGATTTACACCCCGCCCTTCACTACCCGATGGGGTCTCAGAGCGGCTTACAATCTCCTTTCCCTTCCCCTCCCCACCACAGACACCCTGTGAGGTAGGTAGAACTATAGAGACTGAGGATGTGCCGGATTAGGCCTGCTCCTTAATAGCCCCTCCTGACTACTTAATTCATCTGGACCCGAGTGGTTGGTATCAATGCTCCCTCTAAGCTGGGGGGTCTTGTGAGCAAAAATCCTACTTTGTGAGCGACTGGCATTAAAGTTGCGAGGGAGCGATTGGGCTCCTGCATAAATCAGTTTGCTCTGGAGCCCTCCTTCCTGAGCCAAGACAGAAATCCGTGAGCCGGAGGCTAAAGAACTGTGAGCTAGCTCACACAAACTCAGCTTAGAGGGAACACTGGTCGGTATCCTGCCTTCCCCAAACGTGCAACACCCGTGGAACACCTATGCATTCCAGTCACTACTTTTTGGGGTCAAATCCGGGGGCACCCCAAGTAATGCCTCTGTGGAACAAGATCCCCCAGACCCTAAACCCGACCCCCGTTCTGTGCCTCTGGGGTAGGTGGGCACTGAGGGGGGTCTTCACCGCTTTCTAAAGACACGGCTCCACGTCAAAACTGTGCTCCGATCGCAGGAGGGCAGCACCCGCCTGCCGTTTCTACCACAGCCTCCAGCGCGGAAACAACAAAGGGACCCGACCAGCGGAGGGCATGCAAATCTGTCGGTTAGCGCAAGGCTTTGGCTTTTTCTAAGAACTTCCTTTGCGTTCAACAGCTGCCCTTCAGAGTTCCAGTTCCAGTTCCTGTGGCAGTTAAAAGAATGGGTTTTTTAAAAAAAAAATGGGAAGAGAAACAGCCGGGCCCGGAGCGACAAGGAGTCCGGGTCCTCGCCTTTGTTGGGAATATTAAATAGCCGTTTCCCACCATGACTGGGAGCGAGTTTCCCTTCCCACTGGTCCCTCACTGACCACACGGTCATTTTGTGAGCTCCTGTCTCGATGTTATACTGTGCCCCTGGAATCTGGCGTCCGAAGGAGAGCTGTTGCTGTCCTTGAACCGGAGGGTCCTGTGGTCTGATGATGAAGGGGTATGTGTGGACCAGGGTTGCCAGCTCCGGGCTGGGAAATTCCCGAAGAGCTGGGGGTGGAGCTTTCAGGAGGGCGGGGTTTGGGGAGGGGAGGGACCTTAGCAGGGTACAGTGCCACAGAGTCCACCTTCCAGAGCAGCCATTTCCTCTTGGGGAACGGATCCAGGCCCATATCCAGGATTTTTAAATTGGGGGGGGGCTTTAAATAAGTCGGGGGGCACCCTGCACACACACCCCAAGGGAGTGCCACAAATAAAATAAAAAAAATAGAAGTTGGGGGGGGGCCTGGGCTGGATGGGAAGTCGGGGGGGCTTGGCGGTAAGTCGGGCCCGGGCCCCGAAATGCCCCACTGTAGCTACGGGCCTGAACTGATTTCTGTTGTTCTGGGAGATCCCCAGGCCCCACCTGGAGGTTGGCAGCCCTAGTGCGGACCCCAAGCTGTGTGAATTTGGGGCGTGAACCACGCATCCCCCCCCCCGGTCTCCTTGGCCAAGGATTGGGACAAGCGGCTGAGACTCCGCATGAGCCCCAGTGTGTTGTAGCGGTTGTTCTGGGGTGTGGAGTTCTGGATTCAGTCTGCCATGGACCCTCCTGGGTAACCCTGTGGGGAGGGGATAGAGCCTCTCCTTGGCTTGCAGAAGGTCCCAAGTTCAATCCCCAGCATCTCCAGTTAAAAAGTTCTGACTAACTGAATAAACTGAACTGACAGTTAAAAACTAGGAGATGTGGAAGACCTAGGGTTGCCAGCAGCGTTCCCTCTAAGCTGAGTCAGTGTGAGCCAGCTCACAGGTTTTCAGCCTCTGGCTCACACCTTTTTGCCTTAGCTCAGGAAGGAGGGCTCCGGAGCAAACTGATTTAGGCAGCAGCCAAATTGCTCGTTTACAACTTTAATGCCAGCAGCTCACAAAGTAGAATTTTTTGCTCACAAGACTCCACAGCTTAGAGGGAATATTCATTGCCAGGTCTCCTTGTCACTCCAGTGGGGGGATTGGGGTGGGTGGCGCGGCCCACGACTGCCCCGTCTCCCTCCCTCCTGCTCGATTTAAAGGGCCCTGCTAGATTTAAAGGGCCACGTGGTCCCCGCCAATCAGCTGAAGCCCTTTCAGTCAGACAGGAGGGGAGGGAGAGGGATGGCCAGCAACACTCGCTCTAAGCTGTGGAGTCTTGTGAGCAAAAATTCTACTTTGGGAGTATTAAAGTTGTGAGCGAGCAGTTTGGCCGCTGCATAAATTAGCTTACCCTGGAGCCATCCTTCCTGAGTGAAGACAAAAATGTGTGAGCCGGAGGCTAAAAAAATTGTGAGCTGGCTCGGCTTAGCGGGAACACTGGCGGCCAGGCAGGTGGTTGCTCTTGGGGGCAGGTCTCGGGGTGGGGGGCTTCCCTGCCAGCCAGCTGGCCGGGGGCGGATTGAAGCCCCCCGAAGTGGGGGAACCCGTGCTGGACCTGGGGACTGGCAACTCTAGGAAGACCTCTGCCTGAGACCCTGGAGAGCAGCTGCCAGTCTGAGTAGGCAATGCTGACCCTGGTGGACCCAGGGCCTGATTAAGTATCAGGCAGGGTCATGGGTCCATAACCTATCTGGTTGTTGTGGAATAAAATGGAGGAGAGAACTGTGTGAGCCACCCAGAGAAAGAACGCTTTAAAGTTGCACCAAGCATGTTTACTTAATAAGCAAGTATCCTCTTAACCAGGAGCTGTGGTGGCTCAAGTGGTTAAGACGCTGAACTGCAGGCTGTGGAAGGTCAGTAGTTCAGCAGTTCGAGACCCGGGTGCCTCATGACGGAGTGAGCGCCCGTCTCTAGTTCCAGCTCCTGCCAACCTAGCAGTTCGAAAGCAAGAAATTGCAAGTAGATAAATAGGGACCACTTCGGTGGGAAGGTAACAGCGTTCCGTGCGCCTTGTTGTTTAGTCATGCCGGCCACATGACCACGGAAACGTCTTCGGACAGCACTGGCTCTTCGGCTTTGAAACGGAGATGAGCACCGCAACCCTAGAGTCGGACTCGACTGGCTTTCGAGCAAGGGAACCTTTACCTTTATCCTCTTAACCAAGGTTTAGGGAAGCGCTTTTCCTGAGTGCCAGTCCTCCGTCACTCATCTTATCCTTTTGCCGATCTTTCTTTGCAGGTCGAGTGAGAATGAGCTGCGGGTCGAAGACATGGCACAGCCCACCTGTCTTGAAGGTAGGGGCTACCTCGGTCTTTCCAGGGGGACAATTGTGCAGAAAATGTCAGTGGCAATGGGGTAAGCAGCCCCACGGAGCATCAGGCTTCTGCTCTCCTGGCTTTCCACAAACGACGCAAGAGGGCTTTTCTACACAGGCGATAGAGCTGCACTGCACTCAATGATGCACAGAGTTATTTGGATAAATTGTTAGGGACCGTGGTCTATTCTACTGTGGCCCCATTCACACGGGGAAGTAGCTGCGGGAGAGCCACGGGTGGTGGGTGGATTATTCGGGCACGATCACACCGCCACATCTGGCAAGTGGAGCGTACCCGCGGCCAACCCGTGGCTTCCCAGGGAAAACCCGGAGTTAAAAACTACCTGCTTCGATGTACTGTCTTCCGGTAAATGCGCGGCATGGGCAGGTGTCTGATCGGAGACGCGCTGGTAGCCCGTCGCATCCAGCAGCCATCCGCGTCGGGCGCATGCGCACAAACGCGATTCTGCTGTGTCGCCTCGCTGGTCTGATCGGCTGTTGAGGGCCGGAGGATGGAGCTGCGGGGGAACGTGAGATCGCGCTACCACGCTTCTTTTTTCTCCGCAGCTAAAAGCCTCCGTTCCCCTGCGGATTATCCGGCCCGCGTGACTGGGGCCTGTGTATGGCTTGCTGAAATGACAATCTACTACATTGAGTCCAGTGACACCTTTAAGACCAACAAAGTTTTATTCAAGGTATAAGTTTTTGTGTGCACACACACTTCTTCAGATACAGATTGTATCTGAAGAAGTGTTTTTGCACACGAAAGCTTATGCCTTGGTTTTAAATGGCTTGCTGAAACTATGGTCTACTCTATTTGAGTCTAGTGGCACCTTTAAGACCCACAAAGTTTTATTCTGGAGATAAGCTTTTGTGTGCATGCACACTTCTTTGGATACAGACTGTATCTGAAGAAGTGTTTTTGCACACGAAAGCTTATACCTTGGTCTTAAAACGCTTACTGAAACTACGGTCTACTGTGTTTGAGTCTAGTGGCACTTTTAAGACCCACAAAGTTTTGTGTGCATGCACACTTCTTCGGATACAGACTGTATCTGAAGAAGTGTTTTTGCACACGAAAGCTTATACCTTGGTCTTGAAAAGCTTGCTGAAACTACGGTCTACTATGTTTGAGTCTAGTGGCACTTTTAAGACCCACAAAGTTTTGTGTGCATGCACACTTCTTCGGATACAGACTGTATCTGAAGAAGTGTTTTTGCACACGAAAGCTTATACCTTGGTCTTAAAAAGCTTGCTGAAACTACCATCTGCTATGTTTGAGTCCAGTGGCACCTTTAAGACCCACAAAGTTTTGTGTGCATGCACACTTCTTTGGATACAGACTGTATCTGAAAAAGTGTTTTTGCACACAAAAGCTTATACCTTGGTCTTAAAAAGCTTGCCGAAACTACGGTCTACTATGTTTGAGTCCAGGGTTCCCCTTTAAGACCAACAAAGTTTTATTCTAGGGATAACCTTTCGTGTGCGTGCACACTTCCTCAGGTACAGTTTTGAATCTGTGCAGCATTAGTACATAATTATAACACCAGTCAATAATTTTAGTAATTCCCTTCCACTAAAGATCTTTGACTTCACTTGAGATCTCTTCTTGTTGAATCAGATAATCTAAAATAGGAAACCAGACTGCAGCAAAATCAGACTGATCATTACATTATTCCAACCGAGAAAGTTTGTCTGTTACTTGCTAAACGAATATTCCTAGAGTTTTATATGCCAGAGGGTTATATCAGGAAATGAAGATTTTGAATGGCGGGCAGTGCCAGATTTAGCATAAATTTAGTCTCTGGGCACAGAGCAGAGTCGCTGGGGAAATGGGATGAGGGAGGCAATTGAGAATTTCCTGCATTGTGCAGGGGGTTGGACTAGATGACCCCGGAGGTCCCTTCCAGCCCTGTGTTTCTAAGAGCCAGTTTGGTGTAGTGGTTAAGTGCGCGGACTCTAATCTGGGAGAACCGGGTTTGATTCCCCACTCCTCCACTTGCACCTGCTGATGTGACCTTGGGTCAGTCACAAGCTCTGGCACAGCTGTCCTTGAAAAAGAGCAGTTTCTGTCAGAGCTCTCTCAGCCCCGCCCGCCTCACAGGGTGTCTGTTGTGGGGAGGGGAAGGGAAAGGAGATTGTAAACTGCTCTGAGACTCCTTTGGGTAGTGAAGGGCAGGGTATAAATCCAGTCTCCTCTTCTTCTTCTTTTGCCTCACAGGGTGTCTGTTCTGGGGAGGGGGAGGGAAAGGAGTTTGTGAGCCACTCTGAGACTCCTTTGGGTAGTGAAGGGCAGGGTATAAATCCCATCTCTTCTTCTTCTTTTACCTCACAGGGTGTCTGTTGTGGGGAGGGGAAGGGAAAGGAGTTTGTAAGCCGCTCTGAGACTCCAAGTGAAGGGCGGGGTAGAAATCCAGTCTCTTTTTCTTCTTTTCTTCTTCTTCTAAGGCAGGTGTGGGTGGGAGGGAGGGGCTTCCTGGAAGCTCTGTACTGATTTGCTGGGCACAGGTGGGGTCAAGTTTAGCTATTTCCACAGTTTTACTGACTACACAGCGTTTTACAGTCTCTTCTGGAATTAGACGGGGAATGGTGCCTGGTGAGTTGTGCACGGGGCTCAGCTTCGACACATGCCAATTCCGTCACCAGAAAAGTCAGATCCGGTGACCTGTATAAATTATGCACAATCACAAACGCAGGGCTCTTTTTGTAGCAAGAACTCCTTTGCATATTAGGCGACAGTCCAGGGGTCATTTTGTAGAAAAAAAGGTGTGGGCGCTCATTAGCATAACTTATTTGTTTATGCCACACACCCTGACATCACCAGAAGTGTATCAGAAGGCTCCACTGGACCGTTTTGGATTGCTAGCTATTGGTGGGGGGGGGGACGTGCAGATCTGCCCTCGCAGAGGAGGGAGAGCTTGTACCTGAATAAAACTTGGCCTTAAAGGTCCCACTGGACTGTTTTGGGGCGGGGGGGGGGGCCCTCTGCAGCTTACCTGGCTGCTTCATGCTCTGACTGAGGGCTGCTGGGAGCAGGGGGTGGGGCTTGTTGCATGTGCCCGCCCCCTGGGCTCCTTACTGCTGGAGCTCCGCTCCTGTGCGGTCCTGCAGGAAATGACCCCTGGGTGACACACCCCTAATGTAGCCAATCCTCCAAGAGCTTACAGAGCTCTTCTTACAGGGGCTACTGTAAGCTCTTGGAGGATTGGCTACATGAGGGGCGCGTCCCCTAATACGCAAAGGAGTTCCTGCGACAAAAAGAGCCCTGCGAAACGTATTGGCTGCAGTCCAGTGGCACCTTAAAGACCAACAAGGTTTCCTAGGGATGAGCTTTCTGGAGTCCAAGCTCCCTTCGATACCATATCCAGAGGGGGTGGAGTGGGCTGTACCACTACAGAGTGCAGGGGGTTCGGGAGTTACATTTTTAAGACCTCCCCATGGGGAGAAAAAACAACCCTGCAAATAAAATCTGTCGGATCGGACAAGATAACTGGTAGCCATCCAAAAATATATTGCTTGGGTAGAGCAAGCCCTACGAGGAAAGGCTGGGGGCCTTGGGAGTGTTCAGTCTGGAGAAGAGGAGGTGGGGGTGGGGACAGGATGGCTCTCTTTGAGTATCTGAAGGGCTGTCGCTTAAGAGGAGGGCCGGGAGCTGTTCCTGTGGGCAGCAGCGGACAGGACTCACGACAAATTAAGGGCGGGAAGGTACCGGCTGGATATTAGGAGAAACTTTTTTTTTTTCTTTTCCAAATTTGTGACTGGCCCAAGGTCCCCCAGCAGGCTTCACGTGGAGGAGCAGGAAAGTAAACACAGTTCTCCAGATTAGAGTTCACTGCTCTTAACCACTGCACCACTGCAAAATGAGATCTGCATACCTGGGAGATCTGCGAAAAGGGGATTGCTATTTTATCTTTTGTTTTTAGCTGGGGATGTTAACTATTACCGTAAGCTGCCTTGAACCAACAGGAAAGGTGGGGCATAAATGTTTCGATAAATAAATAAGAGCATGGAAGCAAAACTTGGGCACTCAGTCCGTTAAATGCCCACAGTTCCTCCCTCCTGCAGATGACTGGCATGCTGTGAGTGACTGCACAGGGAGAAACTTTTTGACAGTCAGAGGCTGCGGTCACACGGAGCAGTAAGCACGCAAGAGGGACGCAAGAGAGGCGGAGTTTCCGGGCGCGATCTCACAGCAACATCTGGGGAGCGTAGAGCTCCCATGGCTGATCCGTGGCTACCGTCCGAAGACGCGCAGTAAAAAACTAGTACCTCCGAGGTACTAGTTTCCGGGAACTGCGCAGTTAGGGCGGGCGCCTGATTGCGCCCCTGCCGGACTCCCGTGGCATCTGGCGCCTGCCGGGTGGTTCCCCCCCCCATGCCTCCAGAAGCGCCCAACAGCGCGTGCGCACAAAGGCGCGCGGTGTTAGGGTCGAGGGAGGGCCACGGGGGGGCTGCAATGGGGGCAAGTAGCAGCGGCCAGGCAGAGAGCGGGCCGCGTGTCCCGGGGGGGGAGGGAGGGAGGGCAGGCGGGCTGCTGGTGGGGAGGGGGGATCCGGCGGGTTACTCCTCCCCTCCCCTCCCCTCCTTGTGAGCGGCCCACGGACCCTGCCCTGAGTGGGCTGTGCACGGCCCGTTCCGTCCCCTTCCAATCGGCCGGATGCTCTTGGTGGAGGTGCAGATGCTCGTGTGATCGGCACCTCCACTTTAACCACGGGACCTCGCCGGGACCTCGCCGGGTCGTCTGATCCTGCTGCCACGAGGTATTTTGCCCTGGGGCTAATAGCCACGCTCCTCCCCCATGCAGTTTCCTGCCCGTGTGACCGCAGCCAGAGTTGTGCAACAGTGGAATGGGCTGCCTCGGGAGATGGGAGAGCGCCCCCCTCCCTGGCAGTCTTTAAGCAGCGGCTGGACAAACACTTGTCAGGGAGGCTCGAGGCTGATCCTACATGGAGCAGCAGGTTAGACGAGATGGCCTGTGTGGCCCCTTCCAGCTCTGGGATTCTGGGATTCTATGGGGAAAAAACCCAAAACAATTCTGACTCTTTCCTTCCTTTCTCTCTGTCTCTCTCTCTCCCTGCAGAAGGGAATGCTGAAAAGGATCTGAGCAGTGAGCCCCTCAATTCCCCATTCATGCAGCTCCCTCCTCCTATGACCCAGGTAAGACAGAGCAAACCACTCTGGAGAGGCGGCTCCCTGGTGCCGCGCCAGGATTTTGAGGGTGGCGCTCGCGTTCTGCAAGGAGCCCCTTCCAACAGCCTCGTCTCAGCTTGCAGATGGCACTTGTTTATTCAAGGGTATTTATAGTTCCTCTGTCCCGATGTCTCTGCCCAGGTAGCAAACAATCCCTTACCCTGAATTTGAGCCTAGGAATACCTTAGAGATCCACAAGATTTCCAGGGGATGAGCTTTCGAGAGTCAAACATCTCCCTTCGTCAGATGTGAGTTGGATTGGAAATTCTGAGTCCTTGTATCCCAGTCAGAAGATAGAAGGAGAAGGAGGAGGAGGAGGAGAAGATGGAGGAGGAGGAGGAGGAGGGGAAGAAGATGGAGGAGGAAGAGGAGAAGAAGAAGATGGTGGAGGAGGAGATGGAGGAAGTGGAGAAGAAGATGGAGGAGGAGGAGGAGGAAGAAGAAGAAGGAACATGGAAGAAGAAGAACATGGAAGAAGAAGAAGAGTTGGATTTATACCCCACCCTTCACTCAGAGTCTAAAAGCGGCTTACAATCTTCTTCCCTTCCCCTCCCCACAACAGGCACCCTGTGAGGTAGATGGGGCTGAGAGGATTGCTCTTGAGAGAACAGCTCTGAGAGAACTTGTAACTGACCCAAGGTCACCCAGCTGGCAGCATGTGGAGGAGTGGGGAATCAAACCACCCCTCCACTGCATGTGGAGGCGTAGGGAGAGGCGTTGCAAGGAAGGGACGTGGGATGCAAAGGGAGGATGCCCCTTGTGCTCAGCTTCTCCTCTGCTCCAATCAAGGTGGTTACATGTTGCCTGGTACCTCTGGATCCTGAGCGCCTTCTTTGCAATGCCCCTCTCGTCTTCTGACTGGGGTGTAAAGATGATGGGA
This sequence comes from Gekko japonicus, assembly GCF_001447785.1. Taxonomy (NCBI): domain Eukaryota; kingdom Metazoa; phylum Chordata; class Lepidosauria; order Squamata; family Gekkonidae; genus Gekko; species Gekko japonicus. Next base: position 344,339 of record NW_015171522.1, read on the forward strand.
GCTTTGACTCTTAGAAGATCGAGCTGTTCGACTGCAGACCAGCATGGCTCCCCTCTGAAACCGAATTCCTTACCGCATTCACTCATGCAGAGACTAGGGATTAAGCGAACCAGCGCATGCCAAAGAGCCTTCCTGTAAAATCCCTCGAATAAAATAGGATAACAAAGAACGAATCGCTTAAATCTTCTGGCCTGGCTGCAGAATAGTATAATCGTATGCCAGGTGGGCTGTAATCTTCTCTCCGCTCTCCAAACGTGCTGCATGACTTCGTTTTCCGTTTTGATCCTTCGGGTTTCTCATCACGCCGAACAAAACTGTTCGGCATTTTCGGCCTCTCCTTTGGGAATCTTTTCCGTTGACCTAATGGACAGATTCTCCAGCAGTAAAGACAGAAACTAGGGAAGGAAGAGAACAAAGTTTGAGTCCAGTGGCACCTTTAGGAGCGTGGCCTCTAATCTGGGAGAACTGGGGTTTGATTCCCCACTCCTCCACATTCAGCTGCTGGTGTGCTCTTGGGCCAGTCACAAGTTCTCCCACAGCTGTTCTCTCAAGGGCAGTCCTCAAAAGAGCTCTCTCAGCTCCTCCTACCTTACAGGGTGTCTGTTGTGGGGAGGGGAAGGGAAAGGAGATTATAAAGCCACTCTGGGACTCTAAGTAACGGGCAGGGTATAAATCCAATCTCTTCTTCTTCTACAGTGATCAAGGTTATATGCTTGGTGTAGTGGTTAAGAATGGCAGACTCTAATCTGGGAGAACCGGGTTTGATTCCCCACTCCTCCACATGCAGCTGCTGGTGTGACCTTAGGTCACTCACAAGTTCTTTCAGAGCTGTTCTCTCAAGAGCAGTCCTCGAAAGAGCTCCCTCAGCCCCACATGCCTCACAGGGTGCCTGTTGTGGGGAGGGGAAGGGAAAGGAGATGGTAAGCCCCTCTGAGACTCCTTTGGGGAGTGAAGGGCAGGGTATAAATCCAGTCTCCTCCTCTTCTTCTTTTACCTCACAGGGTGTCTGTCGTGGGGAGGGGAAGGGAAAGGAGTTTGTAAGCCGCTCTGAGACTCCTTTGGGGAGTGAAGGGTGGGGTATAAATCCAGTCTCCTCCTCCTTCTCCTCTTTAAGACCAACAACGTTTAATTCTGGGGATAAGCATTCCAGTGTCACCTTTAAGACCAAGTTTTATTCAGGCACAAGCTCTCCCTCCTCTGGGAGGGCAGACCTGCACGTCCCCCCCCCCAATAGCTAGCAATCCAAAACAGTCCAGTGGAGCCTGAGCGGTGGGTGTTGCCTTCTGACACACTTCCGGTGATGTCAGGGGGGGTGGCATATGCAAATAAGTTATGGTAATGAGTTACGCTAATGAGCTCCTGCACCTCTTTTTCTACGAAATGATCCCTGGCCGGGAGGCAACATCAGGTGAAGACCTCAGCCTCTATGCCCTGTTGTTCGCCCTACAGAGAAATTGGTTGGCCACTGTGTAAGGCAGGATGCTGGACTAGATGGACCACTGGTCTGACCCAGCAGGGCTCTTCTGGTGTTCTTATGAAGGCCTCGGCCTCTGTGCCATGTTGACTTTGCAGAGGAACTGGTTAGCCACTGTGTGAGACAGTATGCTGGACTGGATGGACCAATGGTCTGACCCAGCAGGGCTCTTCTGATGCTCTTATCAGGGGAAGGCCTCAGCCTCTCTGCTCTGTTGTTGGCCCTGCATCGGAACTGGCTGGCCACTGTGTGAGGCAGGATGCTGGGCTACGTGGACCATTGATCCGATCCGGCAGGACTCTTCTGATGTTCTTATTTAATGGCAGTAATTCAGGAAGCACTTAGCAGAGCATTGTAAGCAGAAAAGATAGGCCCAAGGAGTTTATTGGATGCTAGCCAGATGTATAGTTATTGCATTCGAATGGCTCCCCCAATATTTGTAAGAGTTGGGTTGGAGACCCTGTGGAGCTAGCAATATCACATTCTGCCATTGTTCTCATACGTCTTCAACTTCTCTTCTTCTACACCTATTTCCTAGATTCCAGAGCTCACCATCACCACCGACTCCCCCGAAAAGAAGGATCCTTCGAGAGACCATCCTGTGGATTTCACTGACTCCCCGCAGCCTCTCACTCTGAAGGTCCATCCCGCCTCCCGCGAGGAACTGCAGGTGCCGTGCAGCTTTCTCCCGGGAGCCGAAACCCATCCCTTGGCACCGTGGGACGTGCCCGAGTTCAGCAAGCGCGACCTCACCACCGAGGGTTCCTTCATGGAGGAGTGCCTGGAGGAACAGTTGAGGAGGTACCAGGAGCTGCCCCATCGCTCGGAGGAGGACGCCATCGACCGGGAGCTGGAGCAGCTCTATCTGTCGCACCTGAGCCGGCTCCGAGCGGAGGAGCTCGGCGGGAGAGGCGACTGGGCCGAGGAGGGCTCGGAGAACCCCGGCAGCCCGGCACCGTCTCTCATCGCCTTGCGGCAGAGCGTCTTGACCGACCGCGATCTGATCGTCAACTGGGCAGGCCCGGAGAGAGCGCTGAACAGCTCCCTGGCGGAGGAAATCACCCTGCACTACGCTAAGCAGCGGGGGGACGACTCCCGGGACAGTGAGGAGGAGGGATTAGCACCCGGTTACGCGACCCTGGCTCCACCCGAGCTGGCCGGGCAGGGCCGCGAGAGCCCGCCGGTCTTGCTCGAAGGCTGTTTCCTCAACCACCTGGAAGAAGGGAGCGTCCCGGAGAGTCCCGTCAAGGACTCTGACGCCTTTGTCAGCTTGAGAGCGGTGGTGCCCAACGTCTTGCGGCCCACGGTTCAGGACGCGGCGTTGATGCCCCTGGTGGTTCCTGCCCGGACTCCGACACCCTTCCCCAACCACCCCCCAGACCTGCTCTCCAGCCCCGTCGGGGCCCACGGACAGAGCAAGACCCAGGGCTTCTTGATAGGGCAAGGCAGCCTCTGGCTAGGCGAGGGGAACAACGTCCTCAAGGCCCGCGAAACCCACCCCAACTCCCACAGTGAACTCGAGAGGATCTTGACGCGCTCCCTGTGGTTCCTCGGCCTCTTTGTCTTCCTGCCGGTGGTCTTCAGCAGCTCCATGCCCCTGGTGGCTGTCACCCTGTACCTTCTGCTGGACTGGTTCTCATAGTTTGGCGTCTCTTCCCGAGAGGGACCATCCAAGGCTTGGCTCCACCTCCCTTTCTTCTGAACCACCTGGGTTTGAAGAAGAGGGAGAGAGAGCGCGAGGACGGGAGGCCCACCTTGAGGGATCAGGGCACGTCTCAAGTTAACAGCTTTTCCAAATTTCCCAAAAGTCCCGTGCACTTTTTTTGTAAAAGTCTAGCGAAATCATCCGGTACAAGAGGCAGGCGACAAAAACGGTTCCGTTATCGAGGGCGGTTCGTGTGGAAGCGGTCAGGGCTGACTCTAGAGGGTGGCAGGATCCAACCGGAGCCCTGAAATCTCCAGGGCTCTGCCTGCGCCACCACTCCCCCATTCTCCCGTTGCATAGGGGGGCACCCTAGGGCAGCACAAGAGGTGCCCGTGCCCGTCCACTTCGGGGTTTCGGGGGCTCACTTTAGGGGGCTTTCTCAAGGCCCCTCCAAATTCTGGAGTTTGCTAGTTCTCCTCTGTAAAACAATTCCCATTTTTGTCCCGTTCATAGAGAGCGTCTATAACAGACAACTGCCCTTCTCCCCCAGGCGGCCCCCTTGTGAAAAAAAATCAAAAACCTTCCTAGTAAGATTTGTCAAACTTTAATACGATATTTTCAGCGTTTTCCTTTCTAGTGTTTGGCTTCCAGCGGTTCCTTTCCTAAGCATCCTTAATTGGAAGTAAGTCTGATTAATCTGCCGAGTAGACAGTACAGTGAAAATCCGCAACCAGATTTTTTTTTGTAAAAAAAACAAACCATAAAGCATACAGGTACCTCTATCCTTCAGATATACAGTGCGAGTACCTTTTGACTTTCCGCTTGTAGTAAAATCCAAAAACAAAACATTTTTTTAAAAATAAGGATGATAGCTAAGGTCTGAAAACAATAACCAAGTATTCTAGTTTAAGATGCCAATATAAGACCCTTTAGGGGGGGCTTTTACAAGTGGAAGCGAAATGCATTTTATCTATAACACGAGCTAGTGCTGCAGCTGGGCCTTGGATAGGGTTGGCTGTTGGAGGCACCTGTGGCCACCAAATCGCAGGAGATCCCTGCTTTGCCGTGTTTGGCAAAAGGGATTGGTGAAAAGAGCAGGGACAGCAAGCTATGGTAGTTTATTATTATTTATTTACAAAATTAAAACACACATAGTTAAAAAAAAAACAAATTTAAATTTTAGTCCACGCTTGCTTCATTCAGGGCTGCATTCCACATCCTGTCAGCTATTGCGCAGTGCAATATCGTATGTGGACTATTGCACACGGGGATATAGCGCAGAAAGCACTCGTGAGCAACTGGGTTTTTCCCAGTTGGACAAGACAATACAGTTGCAAATGACAGCTTTTGTGCGATGGCGATGAAATAATCCCCTGACGCACATACGCAGTCCTGAGCCGCAGAGGAAGGTTGTAGCCCTTTCCCCCACAACGTCTGCGGACTTGGATAGATCAGTCCATGGACAGCCACTGCGAGCTACCAGTTTTATCGTCTGCTTTCCCGTGAAAATAACGGGGGGGAATTATGTACCTGCATGTACACACACACACACACACTCCAAAAAAAAAGTCTATAGTATTCCCAGGATCCAGAAAAGTTATGTTTTGTGTTTTTAAGATGTCATAGAGCATAATCCAGCTAAGCCCTCGCACTCCGCAAAATCTTATTGACCGGTGCTGTGCTTTTTCACAGTCTGATTCATTTCTGTGGGATGTGTACAGAGATACAACCCATATTCGCAGTTTCCGAAAATTTCACATTGTTTTAATCACATTCGCAGACCGGAAGACGCTTTCCATGGCCAAGAGGATCTCTGCTTTTCTGCCCATCCCCCTCCTGCGGAACTCGGCCACTCTCATTCCAGACTGCCCCAGAGGTGACCTTTCGGACAGCCGGCTCCATTTCTGCTTGAAGGGGGCCCCTTTGGGCTCACGGATGCGCCCCGTGTTTTATCTGCCACCAGCAGGATCCGGCACAGAGGACTCCAAGAAGGCTTGCCCCCAATAGATGGCCCCGTATTTATTTTTTTACCTGGTGGGAAGGCGTGACCCTATCCCACCTGTAGAACTCACTCCCCAGATAGATTTTATTTATTAACCACTAGCAATGCAAACCCATACTGCTGGGTTTGCAGAAGGTGAAAATAATTTATTATTGTATATGTGTGTATATATATAGATGTATACACACACACACACGTATGTGTGCAGCAGAACGATAGATTGGAAATGTCTTCATGTGCAATAGGCAAGATTGGCATTGGAGATGCCATGAAAGGACAGCACCTTTCCCGCCCCCCAAAACACCTCCTGTGCTGCTTAACATGCTTCGTTACTTCCTCTTGAATGTTTGTGCCGTCGGCAGCTGCTGTGATTTAGTTTGTGAGGCCTTGTGGAGGAAGAGAGAAACGTTACTGTGCGGATCCCGATGCCGCTTCCCTCCGCAGATCCAAACTTGGAATGTAGGCGAAGGGGGAACGTCGTTCGCGCTTCGTGAACAGGGACATCAGAGTCCAGACCAGATCTCATGGCGGAGAACTCTCTGTTCACCAAACGGAAGCTGAGATTGGAATGTAACTAGCAGTCACAGCTGTGTGCGTGTGTATTTGCGTGCGTGTTTGTGTGTCCGCACATGCGTTGATTTGTTCCATGGTTATAAAGTCTGTCCTTCCACCACCGTTTTCCCTTCTGTCTGAGGCAACTTGTCTGGTAGGCCACCGTTGACTTAGTAGCGCAGATACGTCTGAAAGCAACCGTTCCATCTCGCCACCGACTTGGCCAGCCCATGCTGTTGGCCCACACCCCGCCAGGCTTCCACTCCACACCTTTGTAGAAGGACAGGCCAACACCAAGCAGCCTTGCCTTGAGGCAGAGTGCAATGCCTGCCCGGCCGTACAGGGTGGACGCAAGGCACCATTTGGATTTTTTCCATGTCTTCTTTCATTGCAAGGCCATCACCAGGGTGGAAATGCAACCTAGATCTCACAGCAGTGTCAGGGGTGCTTGGTTTGGGGCTTTCAAACCAAATTCTCCGAGGGTTCGAGTGTCTCCGGGCCGTTCCGCCTTAGACCACAGAGGTAGCTCGTGTGCCTGAACGCTCATCTGTACAAAACAATTCCCCGGGCTTAGTAAACTGGTTTGCCAGGGGGTAGCTAGACTAGAACTCTTCTCCCTGACAGCTACCTTTGTATTTTTTAAAAAAAAATGAGAACCCCATACCATGCAGTCTGACGGGTCCAGCCCAGCCACAGGTTTACCCCCCTCAGGAAGAAAGAGGCATTGATATATAGAACGGCTCCGCCTGCTCACAACTTGGGTGCCATGTGCTGTCTAGCCCTTTGCTAATAATGGTACGGAAGCCCCTGGTTTCCTTTTCCGTAAACAGCAATAATCATAACCGACCTAGCAGGGACTGTTGGGAAAATAAAACTTTGCCATGAATGTTGTGTTTGGGGAGCATCAAAAAAAGCATGAATATGATACGTGTACCATGTTAGCCTGTTATGAGTGGGGGACACCCTTGCCCGTGATGTGTGAGGAAGCTCAGAGTGGCACGAAGAGGCCTATAAAAGGTCACCCAGGGAGTAAGGATGAAGTTGGACTTCTTCATGGCAGCCGATACCCTCCTGGTTTTCACTCGGTTTGCTGTAGGAAACGCGGTCTCCTCAAGGTTATTTCAGTCCCCCTTACAAGATGTGAGCTTTCCCAAAATTCCCGTTTGTCAGATCTCTTCAACCGTGACCTCCGCTTCAAAATGCTAAGACCTTTGTGTGCTTGAGTCACTGTCCACTCATGTGGTAGGCCAGTATATCCCGGGTTTTTCCCAGTCACCAGGCGTGAGCAGAAACGGACGTGGTGTGGCCAGAAAGCGTGTGAGTTATTTGCAGAGTCCCCGGTTCCTGGTTTAGATGTCTGCTCGGTCACAGACTATACTTTCAGCCCCTTTCTTTCTCATGAAGGAAGTAATCCTGGCCTACCTAATGGGCTTCTTACAGGGATTGTTGACTAATGGTACGTACGTATCCTTGCCCATTCCACTCAGCCAGGGTAGAAACTTTCCTCTTTAGATCAGATGAAGATGTCAGACTCGGCTGAATAGAGTGGAAGGGCCAATATTTGTGAAGTGTTTTGAGCACCCAGAGAAAGTGGTTTGTGGGCGCTGAAGCTTCCAGCTGCAATCAGTTGTCCGTAAATTCCATTGAAATCAGTGTAGAGGCGTTCATAAATTGGATCAGGGCCTAACAATAGCACGAGGGCTAAGAGTGTCTGTTGTGAGGATTAGAGCTCAGATTTCACCTCAGCCATCAACACTGGCCAGCCTCAGAGAGCTGCTTTAAGAATAACTGGAATAGCGTACGAGAGACACTTCGGATACTCAAAAACTAAACGCCAGGGATCATTGTTAGATCTCTTTGCTAGTCTTCAGAATACTTCTTTCCACAGCTCGGGCTGACTCTTAAGAAAGCACACACCGGATGGTATTAATGTTGACGTCTGAGAAAGAGATCATGGGATGTGTCTGTTCTCGCCAACAGCCCGAGCCGTACGATAAGGGGGCGATATTCGTTGTTACTTCCACGGCACATTTTAAAAACGAATCTGCTGGCTTCTTCCCCTGGTGTGGTAAGCTGGTACTGAGGCATCAATCTGTCGTCATGAGTGGAAAGTGAATCTCGTGCGCACCAAAGGCAGTGTGTAGACCTTTTGCTAGTGGCGTCTCCACCAGCATTTAGTGCTCGTACTAGATTGGTCCACAATGCTGGTTTGCGGCGATTGTATTCAGTCCACGGAGTGTTCGTGTGGGGGAATGGCCACCTGAACTGATGTTGGTTGAAGAGCTGTGTGTCCACAGCTGCCAAAACGACAAAGGGCCCTGCGGCACCTTAAAGATGGACACATTTGTTAGGGTAGAATTTGTCACGAGAGAGAGAAAGAGAGAAATGATCCTCACTGCCAGGTGAGGATCAAGCACCTTTGAGCTTGCGGAATAGTATTAAAGACCCACGGATAGTAGCCCTGGTTATCATCTGGATGAAAAAGCCCACCTTTTCCCTCCTCGACCTCGGTGTGACGGAATATCTTGGATTTAGAACGAGATTTCCAGCCTTGCTTCCCCAGAGGGTATTTTTCAACTAGGAACCCGTTTTTTTGCCATGGGAACAGATCTGAGCGAGACAGAATCAATGGAGAATGGTTTGGGGAGTATCCTTTTTTTCCTTCACGTCGTGTGTCGGATGCCCTTTGTCAGTGACCGGACCAAGGGAGCCGAGGATGGAACACGTGGTTTCAGAGCCCTTGTGTGCGTGTGTGCGTATGTGTATGTGTGTATGTCACCTGAGCTGTGCCTGCATTGGAAGCACTAATAAAAACATCCTGGTCACAGCTTTTGTGTCCCTCGGCCTTACTGATGGGGCGGGCTGGGAGGGAAAGCAGCATGGTATAGCCCGATGTCGTCAGATCTCGGAAGCTAAACAGTCGGTACTTGGACGGGAGACCACCAAGGAAGGCTCTTCTGAGGAAGGCAACGACAAACTACCTCTGCTTCTTGCGTGCCTTGAAAGCCCCTTGCTGGGGTTGCCAGAAGTTGGAAGCTAAGCAGGGTCGGTACTTGGGAGACCACCAAAGAAGGCTCTGCAGAGGAAGGGAACGACAAACCACCTCTGTATCTCTCTTGCTTTGAAAGCCCCTTGCTGGGGTTGCCAGAAGTTGGAAGCTAAGCAGGGTCGGTACTTGGAAGGGAGACCACCAACGAAGGCTCTGCAGAGGAAGGCAACGACAAACTACCTCTGCTTCTTGCGTGCCTTGAAAGCCCCTTAGCTGGAGTTGCCGTAAATTAGAAGCTAAGTAAGGTCAGTTCTTGGACGGGAGATCCACCAAGGAAGACTCTGCAGACAAAGGCAATAGCAAACCACCTCTGCTTCTCGCTTGCCTGGAAAGCCCCTTGTCCGGGTCCCCGTGAATCAACTGTGACCTGACAGCAGTTAACAAACACACAGCTGGATATGTGTAGGGTGTATTCTGCCAGCTCCAGCACAGATAGCAGCTGCCAACTTTTGGGGATTGATGCATTCTTCACCACATGGAGGAGAAATGTACCAGACCGTGGCAGTTGCTTCCCTGGCGCTTGCTTTGGAGAGGATAATCCCCCAGCCCATTCAATAACGTGTGTGGAAAATGCTGTCAAGTTGCAGCCGACCCTGTAGGGTTTTCAAGGCAGGAGATGTTCAGAGGCGGTTTGCCATTGCTTGCCTCTGTGCAGCAACCCTGGACTTCCTTGGTGGTCTCCCATCCCAATGCCGACCAGGGCAGACCCTGCTTATCTTCCGAGAACTGTCGAGATTGGGTTAGCCTGGGATACCCAGGTCAGGGCTTTGTTAACATACTGAAGGTAAATCCGTATTGTCACGGCTTGTCCGCCCCATTCTAAATTTCGGAACTCGGTGGGGGAGCTGAGAACTTTCTTGTAAAGACCCCTAGCCCCCGACCCCAGTCTTCAGAGAGGACTGTCGTTTCTGGATGTGTGGGTACGCCCAGATGAAACTCGTCTCCTGCGTTGGTGGCACCCTGGTAGTAGGCCCTCCCTGAATACCTAGTGGCAGGTTTTTTTTGTTTTGCTTTTTTGGTTAAACTGTAGTCCTCGTCGCCAGGAAGTGAGGCTGGTTTGGGGAGGGAGAGGCAGTCTATAATCAGCAAACAAAAAGGCTGCGGGATCTGAAACTGCAGCAATCTGTTGCCTGAGAAACAGTCTCATACCCCCCAGGCCTCTCTCGCAGCCCTCGGTAATTTAACACTGCCGTCCTAAACCAGCGTACACCTTTCTAAGTCCATGAACTTCAACCAACGTGGAAGGGCATAACTCAGTTTAGGATGGAGCAGAGGTCTATCAGTGGCTATTAGCCACAAGGTATAGATAGGGCAACGGTGGTTAAAACGCTGAGCTGCAGACTAGAAGGTCTGTAGTTCGGCAGTTCGAGACCCGAGTGCCGCATGACGGAGTGAGCTCCCGTCTCTGGCCCCGGCTCCTGCCAGCCTAGCAGTTCAAAAGCAAGAAATTGCAAGTAGATAAAAGGTAACAGCATTCTGTGCACCTCAGCGTTGAGTCATGCTGGCCACAAGACCTTGGAAACGTCTTCTGACAGCGCTGGCTTTTCGGCTTGGAAACGGAGATGAGCACCACCCCATAGAGTCGGATTCGACTGGCTTTTGAGCAAGGGAAACCTTTACCTTTTAATAGATAGGAACTCTCGGTCTGGGGCAAGCGATGCTCTGTATTCTTGGTGCTCGGGGGGGCAACAGTGGGAGGGCTTCTGGGTCCTGGCCCCACTGCTGGACCTCCTCAGGGCACCTGGTATTTTTGGCCACTGTGTGACAGAGTGTTGGACTGGATGGCCCCTTGGCCTGATCCAACATTGGCTTCTCTTAGGTTCTTATGTTATCCTTTCAGTGAGCAGTTGCGTCGGTCTGGATTTAGAAGACCTAGATTCAAATCCAGTCGCGCTTTAGAGATCAACAAGATTTTCGAGGTGTGATCCCTCAAAAGTCCGATCTCCCTTTGTCACAGAACGAAGTCTGTGAGGTTTCGAAAGTCCGAGCTCCGTTTTGCGACACGAGGAAGGTAGACTGAACTCTCGACCGTTCATAAGCCAAAAACCTTAGGATGGCTGTTTGTCAGGATTTGGCTCCGGAAACTTGTTTTGAATGCCAGGTTCCTGTCTATGAAATACGTGCCATTAACAATAAAGACTCCAGAGTAATCAGATTGCAGAGCCCGGATTTCCCAAGGTGGAGATTTTGGCTTTCAGGTGCCCTTGAGCTCTGACACCACAACATCTTCCCTCTGTCAGAAGGATGCCCTCCGCCCTCCGGAGGAGACTAAACCAGAAGAAATGGTTGAAACCGGAGGTACATTTTGCTGCGGGAACGACCCAGCAATGCTCCCTCTAAGCTGTGGAGTCTTGTGAGCAAAAAAATTCTACTTTGTGAGCGACTGGCATTAAAGTTGTGAGCGAGCGATTTGGCTGCTGTGTAAATTAGCCTGCTCTGGAGCCTTTCCTGAACTAAGACAAAAATGAGTGAGCCGGAGGCTAAAAAACGGTGAGCTAGCTCACACTAACTCAGCTTAGAGGGAACACTACAACCCAGATGGAGCCTCTGAGGAATACCCTACCATTTGTTGTTGTTCAGTCGCACAGTCGAGTCCAACTCTTTGCGACCCCATGGACTACATCACACCAGGCCCTCCTGTCTTCCGTCGTCCTCCGGAGTACGCTCAATTTCATGTTCGTTCAGTCGATGACACTGTCCAGCCATCTCATCCGCTGCCGTCCCCTTCTACTTTGGCATTCAATCTTTCCCAGCGATCTTTCCGTACCATACAAGTTTCCAAAGAATAGGTGAGAGCTGTACATATTGTTACGGTTACAATGATGGTGGTGCATCGTGCCATCAAGTCATAGCCTACTTGGAGTAGGTTGTTGGAAGTGGTTAAGTGCGCAGACTCTAATCTGGGAGAACCGGGTTCGATTCCCCACTCCTCCACGTGCAGCTGCTGGTGTGACCTTGAGTCAGTCACAAGTTCTCTCGGAGCTGTTCTCTCAGGAGCAGTCCTCGAAAGGGCTCTCTCAGCCCCACCTACTTCCAAGTGTGTGTTGTGGGGAGGGGAAGGGAAAGGAGATGGTAAGCCGCTCTGGGACTCTGAGTGAAGGGCAGGGGTATAAATCCTCCTCCCCTTCTGCTCCTCCTGCTCCCTCTCCCCTTCCTCTCCTCCCAAACCAGACAAGATGAAGTTAGCCTGGGCCATCCAAGGTCAGCACAAGAGACCGATAAAGGTGGGTTTGCCATTGCCTGCCTCTGCATAGCAACCCTGGACTTCCTTGGTGGTCTCCCATCCAAGTACCAACCAAGGCTAACCCTGCTTAGCTTCCGAGATCTGATGAGACTGGGATAGCCTGGGCCATCCAGGTCGAGGCAAGAGATTAACAGAGGTGGTTTTGCCATTGCCTGCCTCTGCGTAGCAACCCTGGACTTCCTGGGTGGTCTCCCATCCAAGTACTAACCAAGGCCAGCACTGCTTAACTTCCGAGATCTGACAAGATCAGGCTAGGCTGGGCCATCTAGGTCAGGGCAGAGTCAAACGGAAGTGGTTTGCCCTTGCCTGCCTCTGCGTAGCAACCCTGGACTTCCTGGGTGGTCTCCCATCCAAGTACCAACCAAGGCTAACCCTGCTTAGCTTCTGAGATCTGATGAGACTGGGATAGCCTGGGCCGTCCAGGTCAAGGCAAGAGATGAACAGAGGTGGTTTTGCCATTACCTGCCTCTGCATAGCAACCCTGGGCTTTCTTGGTGGCCTGCTATCGAAGCACTAACCAAGGTAGACCTTGCTCCTTAGCTTCCGAGATCTGACAAAATCAGGCTCGCCTGGGCCATCCAGGTCCTGGCAGAAACAATCAAGAGGTGCTTTGCCCTTGCCTGCCTCTGCATAGCAACCCTGGACTTCTTTGGTGGTCTCCCCTCCAAGCACTAACCAGGACAGACCCTGCTTAGCCAAGCTCAGACTAGCCTGGGCTGTCCAGGTCAGAACAAAATGGCGACGGAAAGTGCTGTCAAGCGAAGTCGCAGCCGGCATATGGCATGCTTGTCGGGTTTTCAAGGTAGGAGGCATTCAGAGGTGGTTTGCCCTTGCCTGCCTCTGCGTAGCAACCCTGGACTTCCTTGGGGGTCTCCCATCCAAGTACAGACCATGGCCAACCCTGCTTAGCTTCCAAGATTTGGTGAGATTGGGCTAGCCTTGGACCACCCAGGTAAAGGCAAGGGACGAACAGAGGTGGTTTTGCCCTTGCCTGCTTCTGCATAGCAACCCAGGACATCCTTGGTGGTCTCCCATCCAAGTACTAACCAGGGCTGACCCTGCTCAGATTCAAAGATCTGATGAGCTTTGGCTTGGGTCATCCAAGGTAGGGCAGAGATGAACAGAGGTGGTTTTGCCCTTGCCTGCCTCTGCATAGCAACCCAGGACTTCCTTGGTGGACTCCCATCCAAGTACTAACCAGGGCCGACCCTGCTTAGATTCAAAGATCTGATGAGCTTTGGCCTGGGTCATCCAAGGTAGGGCAGAGATGGTGGTTTTGCCCTTGCCTGCCTCTGCATAGCAACCCAGGACTTCCTTGGTGGTCTCCCATCCACTACCATACCCTGCTTAGATTCCAAGATCTGATGAGCTTTGGCCTGGGTCATCCAAGGTAGGGCAGAGATGAACAGAGGTGGTTTTGCCCTTGCCTGCCTCTGCATAGCAACCCTGGGTCTTCCTTGGGGGTTTCCCATCCAAGTACTAACCAGGGCTGACCCTGCTCAGCTTTCAAGATCTCATGAGATCAGGCTAACCTGGGCTATCTAAGTCAGGGTGCAAAGGCTAACCTCCCCTTAAATATAGTACACTGGCTCTGAAACTGTTGTTTACAGAGGACACTTCAAGTTTGCTGGCTCTTTGAAGTCCAGCATAGGTCATGTCTCTACCCGGGGTTCCATGCTGTTGGGAACTGTGCGGGGTTTCGTCTTTCTTGCTTCTCCACAACATCACGGTGCATTCATGCATCTCCTGGTTTCCCCAGCTTTCCTCTTGCCTTTCTCAAACCTGCTTTACTGTGACGTTTTTGGAAAGCTCACAGTTACGCCAGAGGAACTGGCTGGCCTGTGTGAGACAGGATGCTGGACTGGATATACCCTCACTGGTCTGATCCAGCAGGGCTCTTCTGATGTTCTTATCAGGGGAAGGCCTCGGCCTCTCTGCTCTGTTGTTGGCCCTCCAGAGGGACTGGCTGGCCCCTGTGTGAGACGGGAGGCTGGACTAGAGGGACCCTCCCTTGTCTGATCCAACAGGGCTCTTCTGATGTTCTTATCAGGGAAGGCCTCAGCATCTCTGCCCTGTTATTGGCCCTCCAGAGGGACTGGCTGGCCCCTGTGTGAGACGGGATGCTGGACTAGAGGGACCCTCACTGGTCTGACCAAGCAGGACTCTTCTGAGGTTCTAATGAAGGCCTCAGCCTCTCTGCCCTGTTGTAGGACCTCCAGAGGGACTGGTTGGCCACTGTGTGAGACAGGATGCTGAACTAGATGGACCACTGGTCTGATCCAGGAGGGCCCTTCTGAGGTTCTAATGAAGGCCTTGGCCTCTCTGCCCTGTTGTTGGCCTTCCAGAGAAACTGGTTGGACCCTGTGTGAGACAGGAGGCTGGACTAGAGGGACCCTCACTGGTATGATCCAGCAGGGCTTTTCTGATGTTCTTATCAGGGAAGGCCTCGGACTCTATTCCTTGTTGTTGGCCCTACAGAGGAACTGGTTGTCCCCTGTGTGAGACAGGATACTTGGACTAGATGAACCACTGGTCTGATCCAGCAGGGCTCTTCTGATTATATGGTCTTACTGGCTCCCATGTGGGTGAGAAAGTTTGAGTTTGCCTGTCCACATGGCAAACCTTTTAGCAATATATCAAGATTGGTAGCTGTGTCAGTCTGTCTGTAGCAGTAGAAAAGAGCAAGAGTCAAGTAGCACCTTAAAGACTAACAAAATTTGTGGCAGTGTTAGCTTCTATGAGTCACCGAAGAAGTGAGTCATCTGAAGTGGGCAGTGACTGACGAAAGTTCCTACCCTGCTACAAATTTTGTTAGTCTTTAAGATGCTCCTGGACTCTTGCTCTTTTCTGCTGCTACAGACAGCCTAACCTGACTACCCATCTTGGTCTATCTGAAGAAATGGATCCCAGAGCCAGGAGGCAACATCTGGGGAAGGCCTCAGCCTCTCTGCCCTGTTGTTGGCTGTCCAGGGGAACTGGCTGGCCGCTTTGTGAGACAGGATGCTAGACTAGATGGACCACTGGTTTGACCCAGCAGGGCTCCGCTGATGTTTTTCTCAGAGAAGGCCTCAGCCTCTATGCCCTGTTGTTGGCCCTCCGGAGGAACTGGCTGGCCACTGTGTGAGACGGGAGGCTGGACTAGATGGGCCACTGGTCTGATCCAGCAGGGCTCTTCTTATGTTGTTATGAAGGCCTTGACCTCTATGCCTTGTGTTTAGCCCTCCCGAGGAACTGGTTGGCCAATGTGTGAGACAGGATGCTGGACTAGATGGTCTTGTCCATCAGGGCTCTTCTTACGCTCTTATAAGAAAGTCCATTTGTGTAATTGAAATTATACAACTTAACATTAGTATGATTTGAACTGTTGAGGACAAAACACTGTTTATTGTAAGTCCTTTATCAGAAAGGGGCACAATGTAAAAGCTCAAAGGTGAAAGAAAGCAAAGACAAATCCTTTAAGTCTCTTAAGGGGTCTCTTAAGGGGAAATTAAAGTGAATTGAAGAAAACGTCACCTGGACAGGTCTATCAATGACTACTAGCCCTGGTGACTAAAAGGAACCTCCACATCCAGAGGCAGTCAGCCCTTGAATACCAGTGGCTGGAGCAAGAACTCACCTTCTGTAACCTGTTGTTGGCCCTCCATAATAGCCAGTGGACCATAATGTGAAATGGAATTCTGGACTAGATGGAGCCAGTTTGGTGTCATGGTTAGGAGCGCGGACTTTAATCTGGTAGAACCGGGTTTGATTCCCCAGTCTTCCACATGCAGCCATCTGGGTGGCCATGGGTCAGTCACAAGTTCTCTCGGAGCTGTTCTCTCAGGAGCAGTCCTCAAGAGAGCTCCCTCAGCCCCACCTACTTCACAGGGTGTCTGTTGTGGGGAGGGGAAGGGAAAGGAGATTGTAAGCCGCACTGAGACTCCAAGTGAAGGGCGGGGTATAAATCCAGTCTCTTCTTCTTCTTCACCCAGCAGGGCTCTTTGTCTGTCCACTACACTGTGCAGGAGTCTCTTAAGGATTCTAGACTACCATTGAGGGCCATTGCGATGTAGTGGTTAAGAGTGATGGACTCATATCTGGGAGTCCTGGGTTTGAATCCCTACTTCACAGGGTTATTGTGAGGGTAAAATCAAGGTGAGGCGTACGGTGTAAGCTGCCTTGGGTCCCCTTTGGGGAGAAAGGGGGGGTGTAGAAATGAATCACATAAATACCAAGGGACACTTGGCCCTATTGACACCCTCTCCACACACACCGCCCCGAGAGCCAGTGGAGTGTGGTAGTTGAAGTGTCGGGCCAGGAGCTGGGACATACCAGTTTGAATCCCCGTGGGCGACCCGGGGTGAGTCACACCCTCAGCTAAACAGGGTTGCCAGCCTCCAGGTGGGGCCTGGAGATCTCCTGCTTTGACAACCGATCTCCAGCTGACAGAGATCAGCTCCCCTGGAGAAAATGGCTGCCTTGAAGGGTGGACTCTCTGGCATGGTATCACGCTGAGGCCCCTCCCCTACCCAAACCCCGCCCTCTCCCAGCTCCACCCCCCAAAGTCTCCAGGTATTTTCCAGCAGCCCTACAGCCGAACCTACCTCGCGGGGTTGTTGCGGGGGACGGAAAGGAGGAGACTAAGGCCAGCCGCCTGGAGTCCCCATTGGGGGTGGAAGGCATAGGGTTGCCAGCTTCCAGGTGGTGCCTGGGGATCTCCTGCTTTTACCACTGACCCCCAGCTGACAGAGATCAGCTCCCCTGGAGAAAATGGCTGCTTTGAAGGGTGGGCTCTGTGGCATTTTACCATGCTGAGGCCCCTCCCCACCCCAAACCACGCCCTCTCCTGGCTCCACCCCCAAAGTCTCCAGGTATTTTCCAACCCAGACTTGGCAACCCTAGGAAGGCAGGCAGGGCACGAAATCAATAAAGAAGCCAGCAAGCGTCCGGGAAGAAAGCCCCCAACGTCCTGGGGCGGAGTCCACCGCCCCCCCAATCCCGTGCCCGTTTTCCTCCCGGAATCTCCCCCCGGGAGCCCCCCCCCCGCCTCGCCCGGTCCTGAGGCCGCGGGCCGCCGAGGATGCTCCGAGTCCTTCCTCTCCGCCGCCCGGAAATTCCCGAGGCTTCTCCCCCCGCCTCCCAATCAGAACCGGGGAGCGAGGGAGGCGCGCCCCCGCACACGCGCGCGCGACCCCGGGGGCTGCCCATTGTCCTCCCTGCGCGCGCGCGCGCGCGAGCGGGGCGGGCGCGCTCCGCCAGCCATTCCAGCCGGCGCCGCTTC
>NW_015171522.1:361659-406880 GCF_001447785.1 Gekko japonicus
CGGGGGAGGCGAGCGAGACGCGGGTCGCAGCAGGCGAGGAAGGGGCCGCCGGTCCGGGTGAGAACCTCTCCGGGGCCGCCGGGACTGGCGATGGACTGATCCAGGGCGGGCATCCGGCCGGGCTTGGCTGGGCTGGGCTTGGCTCCCCACCCGGGGACCCTGGGGCGAGCGCCGCGGGGATTGCACGGCGGCGGCGGCGGCGGCGGCGGCCCCAGACCCGACGTAACCTTGGTCCAGACATGGCCAGCCGCGGGGATCGATTCGGCGGAGTGGATCCTGACAGGCAGCGGCGGGGGCCCCCCCCCGCCCCTTCCCCCCCCTCCTCCTCCACCGTCTCCTCCATCTCCAGCCCTCCTCCTCCTCCTCTTCCTCAGCCAGCGCGGCTGGGATCCTCCGCCTAAGGCAGCCGCCGTCGTCGGCGGGATGAAGAACCCCCCCAGGCTGGGGTCCCCCTCTCCGGCGCCGCCGCCTTCCCCCAGCCCGAGTCCCAGAGGACAATAGGGGAGAGGAACCAGGATCGGGGCCAGCCCTCCGAGGAGATGATCTCCCCCCCACGCAGCCCCTCCGTTCCCGCCCGGGAGAAGGAAGCAGGGGACCGGCCCGGTCTCCAAGGCAACGGCTCCAAGGGGCATCCCTGCCAGCCTGGCCGGGCAACGGCGTGAGCCCCGGAGGACCAGAGAGGGTTCTGCCCCCCACCCAGCCACCCACCCACCACCCCCCAGCCAGGGGCTGGGGAGGGTCGTCTCTGTCGCGGGATTGTCTGGAGTGGAGGTGAGCAAGGCCCAGCCGGCGGGCACCGCCGCATGCCACCCGTGCCCACATTCCCCCATTCCACCTGTCTGTTCCATCTCTCCGGCCGCCCAGATGGCCCTCTTCTGCCCGTCTCCTTCGCCCTCCCTGCATGCAGCCCTGTCACAATAGGAGGGGACACCCCCCCCCCGTTGTTGTGTTCATCTCTCTGACCTCTTTGTGTGGGTGGATGGGCGGATGGGTGGGGTGGGGGCGGGGGGGGATTTCGGCCTCCCCCATGTGCTCATGCTCGGGTGTGGGAGTCCTGATTTCCATTTTGCCCGAGAGCTTCCCCCGCCCTGCCTTCTCCCTGCCTGCTCCATCCTTTTGTTCCCTCCTCCTGGTTGCTCCGGAACTCTCCCCTCCTCTCCCTGCCTCTGTTCCGTGGTTGCTGCTTCTCCCCCCCTTTATATGTAGACATGGGTCAAGTCGGAGATGGTTTTCAAGCACCGTCTTCTCTCCACCCCCCAAATATTGTTGTTCAGAAAGCCTTCCTGTACGAGAAGCCTCTCTGCCAACCCCCGGACCGCTTTTGTAAATAAGTCATTCTCTGACATGGCATCTTTTTTTAAAAAGAAAAATATATCTGTCAATCAGATTACAAAATGTACAAACCAAAACACAGCAAAGAGGCCTGTCCCACGGGATACCGTACGGGGGAAACGTGGAGGTCCCTTTGTTCTGGCCTTGACGAGATTGTTAAACAGTTTGGGGACAGTGGTTCAGTTGGGTGGGCTCCCTTCGCCCCCTCTCCCTCCTGCTTCCCCCCCCCCAGAGCAGAGGCTTAGGTGTAAACCAGTAGTAAGCCAATTGTAAACCCATAGTATTTGAGTTGGAGCCGTTGTGCCTGATGTACCGACTGGTGTAAAATAGGATTTATTGGAGAGACGGAAACTGGATTGCCTCTCGTCCTGGAGAAAAGGAGGTGTAAACCTGGAAGTAATGTCATTTGTGGTGGTGGTTTCCTTGCACTGAAGGCAAATGCAAAGATCAGGAATCATATACTGTGAATGGCTTTCGTTGGAGCCAGTGATTACCTCGACGATGCCTGGGTGAAACAGAAGCAAATCCAAGATTGTAAATACCCGCTTCCCTGGTTGTTAGGAGGGAGTAAAAATTACGCACAGGCAACCCAAGGTTTTTAAACAGTTCGTTCTTTGTTCTTTTTGGAGTCCAAAGAAAAGTTAAATGTTTTTTTCCCCTGGCTAGTAACTTCAATAGGTTTACATTTGTGAGTAAGCAATCAGTGGAGCTGATATACTCTTAACCAGCTATTCAGTAAATTAAATAGTAGTATACTGAAATGGAGGAGGTGGATTTCTGTACACCAGTGAACCAAAAATCAACCACAAACCAATTACGCATCACGAATAGGGTGCAGAATTTTAGTAAGTTACCTGTAAACCTATAGCAACTTCTGTTGTCAACAGTGAATGGCTTCCTAAAGACATTCAGCTGTTGTCTGTGAAGCTAAGAGACCAATGAATGTGCGGTAGGGATGCCAGCCTCCAGGTGGGACCTGGGGATCCCCTGGAATTCCAGCTCATCCCCAGACTACAGAGATGAGTTCCCCTGGAGAAACTGGATGCTTTGGAAGGTGGACTCTGTGGCATTGTACACTACTGAGGTCCTTGTCTGCCCCAGGAACCACCCCCAAATCTCCAGGAGTTTCCCAACCTGGACCTGGCAACCCCCTACTCCTCCTGGTGGCCACGGGGGATCTGGCAAGCCTAGTAGTGTGTGTGAACAGGTGTGTCTTGGAGTGTGCGTGTGCGCTGTGATGCCTATGTTATGTGTTTCCGTACATAACAGACGTGCAGAGCCACAGTACACGTCGGGGTGTTTGTGAATGAATGTGTTTCGGTGGATGATGGTATACATCACTCTCTGCTTCTGCGTCTACCCGCTCGGGAACGATTGCAATTAATTTGTTCTCCATTGGTACACGAATCTTCCGGACTGGCACGTGATTGAGTCACCCCAGAACTCTGTTAGTCTTTTAAGAGGCCACAAGACACTGTGTCGTTCCGTGCCAAAGAGAAGCGACTCGGTTTGTCTCTCGACGCCAGAGGAACCGGCGGTGTGCATAAATCAATTAGATTATGATCTTGTGAGACCATTAGGGCATCTGGGAGGAAGACAGAACTTTGTGTGTGTGTTTTCCTAAGGAGCAAGTGGCGGGGAGTCGCCGCTCTTGCACGTTGCGATGTGGGAACGGCGCGCATGCGTCCGGTGCCATAGCTTGTGTGTGTCTCAAATGAGATCGCCTGCCAAAGTTCATGTGTCAGCGTGTGACGCCATGACTGCGTTGGACCCCGAAACTGTTTGGAAATATCACGTGCGACGGTTGCTATATCAGTTTGCGCGCTTTACGAGTCCCAACGCTCCCTCTAAGCTGTGGAGTCTTGTGAGCAAAAACTCCACTTTGTGAGCGACTGGGCATTCAAGTTGTGAGTGAGCGGTTTGGCTACCGCATAAATCGGCTTGCTCTGGAGCCATCCTTCCTGAGCGAAGACAAAAATGTGTGAGCCAGAGGCTAAAAAAGGGTGAGCTAGCTCACACTACCTCAGCTTAGAGGGAACACTGTTTATGACCAGTGTGTCAGCAACAGAGTAGTCCCGGGAAGGAACTTCCTTTCCGGGACTCATTGTCAGCCACAGGTGTCTTGGAGTGCTCCATATTGGCTCCACCCACCGACGGTGGGGCATGAAAGGGAAGGAAGCTCTTGTTACACTGTGCTGGAGTCTGAGCAGAGAATAAAAGTAACAGGACTGAAAGGGACCATCTGGTATGGTCATGGAGGTCCCACAGCCAACTCTTTTTTAAAAAACAATTTTTATTAGGATAAGTAAGATCAAACATCATATAACAAACTATCACATATCCTTTTGTCCCAATCTCCCCCCTCCTCTGACTTCCCACAGTGCTCAAACTTCTAATACATTCTCAAATTTTTCTCCTTTCCCAATTCTTTAATAATATATAATTCTCTCAGGTAACGTATTTTTTTCCGTTGATCTATGTATGTTTAAATTAAAATGTCCTTCCCACTTTAAAAGTTGTCAAAGCAAAATAAATTGTTTTTTACATGTCAATATTTCTCCAAATAATCTTTAAAGTCTTTCCAATCTGCAAAAAATTCTTCAGCTTCTTAATTTTTAAGCTTTCTTGTCATTTTATCCATTTCAACCATAAAAATCAACTTTTTTAACCACTCCCAAATATCGGGAGTTCTTTCTTGCTTCCAAAATTGAGCGTATATCATTCTGGCAGTTGTAATCGTATACCACATTAAAGTCCGTTTTGCAATATTGACTTCTTCCATTTTTAGTCCCAGAAGGAATATTTCCGGTTCCTTCTTAATCTTACATTTCGTCATTCTTTCCATCTCCTTATGGACCTCCGTCCAAAAGGTTTTTGCTTTATCACATGTCCACCACATATGATAGAAAGAACCTTCTATTTTTTTACATATCCAACATTTGTTTGATAAATTACTACTTATGTTTGCTATCTTTTTTGGTGTCATATACTATCTATACATCATCTTATAGCAATTCTCTCTTAGATTATTACATGTTGAAATTTTCATTGCATTTTTCCATAAAAATTCCCAGGATGACATATATATATTTCCACAGCCAACTCTTAAGTGCCATCGGAATTCAGTGTTCCCTGTAAGCTGAGTTAGTGTGAGCTGGCTCTCAGTTTTTTAACCTCCGGCTCACACATTTTTGTCTTAGCTCGGAAAGGATGCAATAGCAAAATGTCTCGCTCAGAACTTTCATGCCAGTAGCTCACAAAGTAGAATTTTTGCTCACAAGACTCACAAGACTGCTTAGAGGGAGCATTGCACCGGATACCTCTGGACTTAGCTGCCAGCCCATGGGCAGGAAGCGGAGTCTGTGGCGACGGAACCTCCTGGTGGAACTCTGAAGGAGTCCCTGCCCATTGTCCTCCATCCTTTCCTTCAAGTAGCTCTACGGTAAAACCGGTTTGCTGGAAGATCTAATGCAAAGGCCTGGAGTATCCATTGTCACCCCCATTGGTGGTGGAAAGGGCTGCCAAGCCGAAGCCAATTTATAGTGACCAGTTTGGTGTCGCGTGGACTCTAATCTGGGAGAGCCGGGTTTGATTCCCCGCTCCTCCGTATGCAGCTGCTGGGGTGACCTTGGGTCAGTCACAAGTTCTCTCAGAGCTGTCCTCTCGTGAGAAGTTCTCTCAGAGCTCTCTCAGCCCCACCTGCCTCACAGGGTGTCTCTTGTGGGGAGGGGGAGGGGAGATTGTAAGCGGCTCTGAGAACTCCTTTGGGTAGTGAAGGGCAGGGTATGAATCCAATCTCCTCCTCCTCCTTCTAACCTGCAGTATTTCAATGAACGGCTGCAAGATGGGCGTGTTGTGATACCTTATGGTTGGAATGGTGCTGGAGGAAAGTCCCCTCCCGTTGCAGCCAATGTTCCCTCTAAGCTGTGGAGTCTTGTGAGCAAAAATTCTGCTTTGTGAGCTACTGGCTTTAAAGTTGTGAGCCAGCGATTTGGCTGCTGCATAAATCAGTTTGCTCTGGAGCCCATCCTTCCTGAGCTAAGACAAAAATCTATGAACTGGAGGCTAAAAAATTGTGAGCTAGCTCACACTAACTCAGCTTAGAGGGAACACTGGTTGCAGTCTATTCATGGTGACCCCGTCAGGTTTTCAAGGCAAGAGGTGTTCAGAGGTGGCTTGCCCTCGCCTGCCTCTGCGTGGCAACCCTGGACCTGCCTGGCGGTCTCCCATCCAAGTACAAACCGGGGCGGAACCTGCTTCGCTTCTAAGATGTGATAAGATCGGGCTAGCCTGGGCCATCCGGGTAAAAGCAAGAGACTAGCGAGAGGAGGTTTGCCATCGCCTGCCTCTGCATAGCGACCCTGGACTTCCTTGGCAGTCTGCCATCCAGTTACTAACCATGCTCAGCTTCTGAGATATTACGAGACTGAGGTGGGCTGGTCCATCCAGGTCAGGGAGCATCGTATCTTACGAAAGTGCATATTAAATGTAGCTGGTCCTGACTCGCAATGTTCCCTCTAAGCTGAGTTGGTGTGAGCCAGCTCACAGTTTTTTAGCCTCCGGCTCACTCATTTCTGCCTTCGCGCAGGGAGGAGGGCTCCGGAGCAAACTAACTGATGCAGCAGCCCAATCGCTCGCTCACAACTTTCATGCCAGTAGCTCACCAAGTAGAATTTTTGCTCACAAGGCTCCACAGCTTAGAGGGAACATTGGCCTGAGCCGGGGGATTCACATGTGATGGGAAACCTTTTATTGACCCCTGTGAAAGAGGAAATCGAGTTCTTTGTATGGAAATTCATAGAATCACAGAGTCACAGAGTGGGAAGGGGCCACACAGGCCATCTCGTCCAACCCCCTGCTCAATGCAGGATCAGCCTAGAGCAGTGGTGGCGAACCTTTTAGAGACCCGAGTGCCCAAACTGCAACCCAAAACCCACTTATTTATCGCAGAGTGCCAACACGGCAATTTAACCTGAATACTGAGGTTTTAGTTTAGAAAAAACAACTCATACATTAACATAAGATGATCTAAACAAGGTAAGGAAAGCAATCCCAAATGCTTTCATTTACTTAAAATTATTTGGCAGAGAATTCCACACTTTAGTGATGGTCTGGGCCTGGCTGGGGTGATGGCATGGGTGCCCACTGAGAGGGCTCTGAGTGCCGCCTCTGGCACGTGTGCCATAGGTTCGCCACCACTGGCCTAGAGCATCCCTGACCAGTGTTTGTCCAGCGGCTGCTTAAAGACTGCCAGGGAGGGGGAGCTCACCACCTCCCCAGGCAGCTGATTCCACTCTTGCACAACTCTCAACTGTAAAAAGTGTTTTCCTAATATCCGGCCAGTCCCTTCCCGCCCTTAATTTAAACCCATTCTTGTGAGTCCTCTCCTCCACTGCCAACAGGAACAGCTCCCAGCCCTCCTCTGAGTGACAGCCCTTCAAATCCTTCAAGAGAGCCATCCTGTCCCCCCTCAACCTCCACTTCTCCAGACTCAACATTCCCAAGTCCCTCAGCCTTTCCTCGTAGGGCTTGGCCTCCAGGCCCCCGATTGTCCTTCTTGCTCTCCTCTGCACCCACTCCATCCTTTTGTAAGTGAGGACTCCAGAACTGCACACAGTACTCCAGGCGCGGCCTGACCAATGCAGTGTACAGTGGGACTAGGACATCTTGCAATTTGGATGTTATGCCTCTGTTGATACACCCCAAGACTGCATTAGCCTTTTTTGTCGCCGCATCACACTGACTGCTCATATTTAACTTACGGTCCACCCGTACCCCAAGATCTTCTTCACGCACACAGCTACCCAGAAGTGTATCCCCCATCCAGTACGCGTGTTCCTCATTTTTGTTACCCAGATGTAGAACTTGGCACTTACATCCTTGTTGAATTGCCTCTTGTTCACATCCGCCCACTTTTCCAGTGTGTTCAGATCTTGTTGGATTCTATCTCTGTCTTCTGGTGAAGATTCAGTGTGAGTTCGAGCACATGAAGTATGATGTGAGAGAAAATTAGCAATTTATGTGTGTGTCCCTTTTGTGTCCCTTACCCCTACTAAGGAGCGGCGGTGGCTCAAGTGGTTAAGACGCTGAACTGCAGGCTGTGGAAGGTCAGTAGTTCAGCAGTTCGAAACCCGAGTGTGCCGCATGACAGAGTGAGCTCCCGTCTCTAGTTCCAGCTCCTGCCAACCTAGCAGTTCGAAAGCAAGAAATTGCAAGTAGATAAATAGGTACCACTTTGGTGGGAAGGGAACAGCGTTCCGTGCGCCTCGGCGTTTAGTCATGCCGGCCACATGACCACGGAAACGTCTTCGGACAGCGCTGGCTCTTCGGCTTTGGAACGGAGATGAGCACCGCAACCATAGAGTCGGACTCGACTGGCTTTCGAGCAAGGGAAACCTTTACCTTTTACGGGTATATGAGACGTATTTGCATGTGCCACATGACTACTGTAGACAGAAGTGTGCAAGACCATTTAGCCATACCTGATTTTTATGGGAGAAAAACCCAAAAGTCAATGTTTTGTGTCTTTTATAGTTTCAGAGGGTAGGTGTGTTGGGATCCCCTTAGAGACCAACAAGATCTCTTGACTCTCGGAATCTTGTACCGCGGAAACCTTGTTGGTCTCTAAGGTGCTACTGAACTCGAATCTCGTTCTGCCTTTGAGTATTCATATCTCTGAATGTTCATATAAAGGTAGAAAGAGAGGCTTGCATACTTTCCTGGTCTCTTTTTTTCCCTCTCCCAAAATACTTGAACTCGAGGGGATCCAATGAAGCTAGGTTGAGGATGGACAAAAAGACTGCTTTATGCAGAGAGTGATTAAAATGTGGAATTCACTGCCAGAGGATGTTGTGAGGGCCACAGGAATAGACAGCTTTAAAAGGGGATTAGATAGGTTCATGGAAGATAAGTCAATCAGTGGCTACTAGTGCCTCCACATTCAGAGGCACTAAGCCTCTGAATCCGAGAGCCAGGAGGCAAGATTAGGGGAAGGCCTCAGCCTCTCTGCTCTGTTGCTGGCCCTCCAGAGGAACTGGCTGGCCACTGTGTGAGACGGGATGCTGGACTAGAGGGACCCTCCCTGGTCTGACCCAGCAGGGCTCTTCTGATGTTCTTATCAGGGGAAGGCCTCGGCCTCTCTGCCCTGTCGCAGAAGAACTGGTTGGCCACTGTGTGAGACAGGATGCTGGACTAGATGGTCTGATCCAGCAGGGCTCTTCTGATGTTCTTATGAAGGCCTTGGCCTCTGTGCCCTGTTGTTGGCCTGCCAGAGGAACTGGTTGTCCACTGTGTGAGACAGGATGCTGGACTAGATGGACCCCTGGTCTGATCCAGCAGGGCTCTTCTGATGTTCTTATGAAGGCCTCGGCCTCTCTGCCCTGTTGCTGGCCTGCCAGAGGAACTGGTTGTCCACTGTGTGAGACAGGATGCTGGACTAGATGGACCCCTGGTCTGATCCAGCAGGGCTCTTCTGATGTTCTTATGAAGGCCTCGGCCTCTCTGCCCTGTTGTTGGCCTGCTGGTTGGCCGCTGTGTGAGACAGGATGCTGGACTAGATGGGCCACTGGTCTGATCCAGCAGGGCTTTTCTGATGTTTTTATGACGGCCTCGGCATCTCTGCCCTGTTGTTGGATTTCCAGAGGAACTGGTTGGCCGCTGTGTGAGACAGGATGCTGGACTAGATGGACCCCTGGTCTGATCCAGCAGGCCTCTTCTGATGTTCTTATGAAGGCCTCGGCCTCTCTGTCCTGTTGCTGGCCTTCCAGAGGAACTGGCTGAAACAGGATGCTGGACTAGATGGACCCCTGGTCTGATCCAGCAGGCCTCTTCTGATGTTCTTATGAAGGCCTCGGCCTCTCTGTCCTGTTGCTGGCCTTCCAGAGGAACTGGCTGAAACAGGATGCTGGACTAGATGGACCCCTGGTCTGATCCAGCAGGCCTCTTCTGATGTTCTTATGAAGGCCTCGGCCTCTCTGTCCTGTTGCTGGCCTTCCAGAGGAACTGGCTGAAACAGGATGCTGGACTAGATGGACCCCTGGTCTGATCCAGCAGGCCTCTTCTGATGTTCTTATGAAGGCCTCGGCCTCTCTGTCCTGTTGCTGGCCTTCCAGAGGAACTGGCTGAAACAGGATGCTGGACTAGATGGACCCCTGGTCTGATCCAGCAGGCCTCTTCTGATGTTCTTATGAAGGCCTCGGCCTCTCTGTCCTGTTGCTGGCCTTCCAGAGGAACTGGCTGAAACAGGATGCTGGACTAGATGGACCACTGGTCTGATCCAGCAGTGCTCTTGTTACGTTTTTATGTTCTATAGTTAGAATGTGAAATGCGTATGGATGAAGAATATGTTGCTGTGAAAGCCTGCGCAAAATCCAGAAGTCGTACATTTGTGGACTGACAGGACTATGTTCGCCTGTGTGTTTACTAGTGTGAGGAGAAAACCAGTTTTTCCCGTTGTGTTGCCATAGATTGGAATGGCGGTCCTGGGTACATGTCAGCATGACCCCTGTATAGTTTGTGATGGATTCACAATGGTGGGCAATGGTTCTCCAGGCCTACTTCTGGATATCCCTATGGGTAGCTGTGGGACCTCAGGAGAGCAACCCTTTCCTACTTAACGTGTATGGTAATACAGGTTACTCTTGGAGTTTCGGAGTGTGGGGAAGAACTGGTTATCTGTTGAACACACTTCACTATTTGTCAGGGCAGGCTGGAAGCCTTAACCCTTCGGAGATCCTTAACCCCGCTCGTGGAATCGCAGGTCGTTGGGGGAGAGGGAATGACTGTTAAACTGTTTTGGTCTGTGATATAGTTGTGCTCTATAAAGCCCTCCTACAAGCGTTTTGTTGTTCAGTCGCACAGTCGAGTCCGACTCTTCACAGCCCCACGGGGCACATCATGCCAGGCCCTCCTGTCTTCCGCCGTCCTCCAGAGTTTGCTTAATTTCCTGTTCGTTGCCTCAATAACACTGTCTAACCATCTCATCCTTTGCCGCCCCCTTCTTCTTTGACCTCCAGTCTTTCCCAGCTTCAGGGTCTTCTTCTCCAGCGAGTGCTCCCTTCTCATTGGGTGGCCAAAGTCTTTGAGCTTCAGCTTCAGCTATCTGGCCTTCCAGGGAACAGTCAGGGTTGATTTCCTTTAGGATTGACTGATTCGATCTCCTTGCAGTCCAAGGGACTCTCAAGAGTCTTCTCCAGCATGCAGAGGGAGCCACAAATAACTCTCAGGGGTGGAGAAAACCCGCCCCCTCGCTGGCTCCTGCCTCTCTTTCACCTCTGCTTCTTGCCCTTCCTCCTCCGGTCACCTGCTTCCCAGCTTTTACACCGCCTCTCTGTCTCCCTTTCACTACCATGTTCTCCTTCTGTCTTCGCCATCTCTCTCATCCACCTCTGTCACCTCCCTCGCTCTTCCACCTCTGCCTTCTCCTGCTGTGCTTTTGTTTACTGGGGTTGCTAAGCATCCCCCAAAATGGCAGGAGTGCGGTTGTCATGTAACATCTCAAGGTCTCCTTTCTTTCACTTTTGGACTTTTAAAGTACGAATGCTCCCTCTAAGCAGGGGTGTCAAACATGTGGCCCGGGGGCCAGATCAGGCCCCCTGGAGGGCTTCCATCAGGCCCGCAGTGGAACTGGCCATCTCCTGCTTCTAGTTCTGCTGCTGCTGCTGCATCGTAGCTTGCTTTGCCAGACTCTCTTAATCACTCAGCCATTTCATGTTTTAACCTGGGTCCTAGACTCAGAACTCTGCGCATGAGATTTCTGTGGTGAATGTCAATAAATCAAAAGTAGATTTGCAGCTTACAGAGCTAATGTTTTAAGCATGTTTTTTAAAGTAAAAAAAATATCTTTGTGTCCTTTATAAAGTTGATATCTCCGCTACCTGGCATTACATTTTATGACACCTGGCCCGGCCCAACAAGGTCTCATTTATGTCAGATCCGGCCCTCCTGAGTTCGACACCCCTGCTCTAAGCTGTTTTGAGCAAAACTTCTGCTCTGTGAGCTACTGGCATTAAAGTTGTGAGTGAGCGATTTGGCTGCTGCTTGAATTAGTTTGCTCCGGAGCCGTCCTTCCTGAGCTGAGACAAAAATGTGTGAGACGGAGGCTAAAAAACTGTGAGCTAGCTCACACTAACTCGGCTTAGAGGGAACACTGCCGCTCACCATTGTTTTTTTACTTTTCAGACTTTGTCTGCGGACCTGGGGTTCTTCCAGGTTTCTAGGAAAAAAGCCCTTCCCTTTCTGTACATGGCCCCATAGCGTGGGTTTTTTGATCCGCATTCTGAGGCCATGTCCACAGATAGAAGGATGCTTATTGTGTGCATCCTGATATTTTGTGTTTGTGTGTGACAGACAGACAGACAGAGAAGGGTTACCAACTTTTCAACTATCCCTGTAGTTTTGGCTCTAACTGGCTGGATCTACAGCAGTTAGCAATTTCTGA
Organism: Gekko japonicus; assembly: GCF_001447785.1. Lineage (NCBI taxonomy): Eukaryota > Metazoa > Chordata > Lepidosauria > Squamata > Gekkonidae > Gekko > Gekko japonicus. Next base: position 373,430 of record NW_015171522.1, read on the forward strand.
ACATTGAGCTGCTGGTAAGTATCCAACAGCATGCTAGCCAGGCTGCTGTTTTTCCAGTCAGCTGGCAACCGGAAGAGATACTTCTGTCTCCTCTGACTGTAATTTTGGGCATTTTAAGACGCACCGACAAGCAGACGGGCAAATGCTTCATGCTTTAGTTTTGTGTCCAAAGAGGAACTCTTATGGAAGGGTCAAGGTGGGCAGCAGTGTTCCCTCTAAGCTGAGTGAGTGTGAGCTAGCTCACAGCTTTTTAGCCTCCGGCTCACACATTTTTGTCTCGGCTCAGGAAGGAGGGCTCCAGAGCAAACCAGTTTATGCAGTAGACAAATTGCTGGCTCACAACTTTAATGGCAGTAGCTCATAAGGTAGAATGTTTGCTCACAAGGCTCCACAGCTTAGAGGGAGCATTGGTGGGCAGCCGTGTTGGTCTGACGCAATAGGACAAAGTTAGGGTCCAACCAGGGGTCATTCCCTGCAGGAGCGCACAGGAGCGGAGCTCCGGCAGTAAAGAGCCCAGGGGGCGGGGAAATGCAACAAGCCCCACCCCCTGCTCCCAGAAGCCCTCCGTCAGAGCAAGAAGCAGCCAGGTAAGTTGCAGAGACACCCCCCCCAGTCCAAAACAGTCCAGTGGCACCTTTGAGACCAAGTTTTATTCAGGTACAAGCTCTCCCTCCTCTGCAAGGACAGATCTGCACGTTCCCCCCCCCCCCAATAGCTAGCAATCCAAAACAGTCCAGTGGAGCCTGAGCGGTGGGTGTTGCCTTCTGACACACTTCCAGTGATGTCAGGGGGTGTGGCATATGCAAATAAGCTATGCTAATGAGTTTTGCTAATGAGCTCCTGCACCTCTTTCTCTACAAAATGACCCCTGGGTCCAACGGCACCTTTAAGACCAACAAATGTTCTGTTCAAGGTGTACGTCTGACAAAGTGTGCGAGCACATGAAAGCTCACCCCTTGAATAAAACTTTGTTGGTCCCCCTGCCACATAGTTTGTTCGGTTTTAAGGTGCTACCGGTCTCTTGCTCTTTTCTACTGCTACAGACAGACTAACACGGCGACCCATCTTAATCTTTACCGACTAGTTCCAGTCCAGTAGCATCTTAGAGACCCACAAGATTTCAAGGGGTATGAGGTTTCGAGAACCAAAGCCCCTTTTGTCATTTTGTGGCAGCCGTTTTGCGGCTCTACCCACCATGCCGAAAGGGACCTTTGACTCCCAAATCTCATACCCCGAAAATCATGTGGGTCTCTAAGGTGCCGGGGGACTCCTTTTGGTCTTCTTAAAGGTAAAGGTTCCCTTGCTCGAAAGCCAGTTGAATCCGACTCTAGGGTTGCAGTGCTCATCTCCGTTTCAAAGCCGAAGAGCCAGCGCTGTCCGAAGACGTTTCCGTGGTCATGTGGCCGGCATGACTAAACACCACGGCGCACGGAACGCTGTTACCTTCCCACCGAAGTGGTACCTGTTTATCTACTTGCAATTTCTTGCTTTCGAACTGCTAGGTTGGCAGGAGCTGGAACTAGAGACGGGAGCTCACTCCGTCATGCGGCACACCCGGGTCTCGAACTGCCGAACTACTGACCTTCCACAGCCTGCAGTTCAGCGTCTTAACCACTTGAGCCACCGCAGCTCCTTTGGTTTTCTTAAGGCAGGCCAAAATGGCCGCCCTCTGAAATTAACTTTCCCGAGTGGTTCTTCCAACACACTCTGTGGTGAGTTACCACTTGATCAACAGCCACTTGTATTCACCAAACATAACTCTGGAGGGTGCGTGTGGGCAAGAAGTGGGGTGTGCGTGTGTGCGTCTGACTAATTGAACATCCACAGACGTGAGTCAGGCGGAGGGGAACGGCATGACAGAGCTCCGTCTGTTTGCAGTAGGCTATGGCAAGTCCAATGAGATGTTGACCTTCCCCTCCTCCCGGGGTCGGGGAAGCACGTGTGTGTTTGAGGTCGGACCGCGTGGTGGAGGACTTGCTGAGCTTTTGAACAGCATGTGAAACAGTTGTACGTGGGGAAAGTCTCTCGTGCCAATGGTTTTGGCATACGTTTCCCCTTCTGTCAGTATAGGGGTGCCAAATCCAGCCTGGGAAATTCCTTAAATTTAGGGGGTGGACTGGTGACTGCAGGGGAGGGGGGGATTTGTGGAGGGATTTCACCTAGAATCTATGGTATACCATAGAGTCTGCCTTCTGAAGTGGCTGTTTTCTCCTGGGGGGGGGGACTAATCTCTACGCTTGCCAACCTCCAGGTGGCAATTGGAAATCTCCCGGTATTACAATTGCTCAAATCCCCTGGACAGAACGGCTGCTTTGGAGGATGGACTCTGTGGTATTATACCTTGCTGAGGTCTCTCCCCTCCTCAAACCCTGGCCTCCCCCAGGCCCCCCCCCAAATGTCCAGGTCTTTCCCGACTCTAGTCAGAGGAAGGCCTGTGGAATTAAGTGAACAATGTGGTGTAGTAACTAAGGTTGCCAACTCCAGCTTGGAAGAATCCTGGAGATTTGGGGGGTGGCGGCGGCTAATGAGTGCAGAATTTGGGAAGGGGGTGGAGCTAGGGTAGGGTTGCCAAGTCCCGCAAACTCACCGGCGGGGGAGGCTTCGACGGGACCGGGAGCAGGCTCCGGATGTGCACGCGTGCGCCACCAGCAGGTCAACGGAAGTGACGTGCGACGTCGCTCACATTGGGGGCGTGGCCCAGATCGTCGGGGGGGAACCATATGGTTCCCCCCCCTGACGATCTGGGCCACGCCCCCAACATGAGCAACGTGGCTGCATCACCTCTGGTGACGCAGCTTTGGGGGGCGGAGATCCCCCTGGGGCCCGATTCTGCCATGGCGGAAATCGGGCCTCCAAAGCGGGGGTTTCCCGCCCCCACTTGGTAGCCCTGAGCTAGGGTTCTCTAAAGGAGGTCTGCGTCACGCCCCTGATATTCCTTGGAGGTCGCCCATCCAAATACGAGCCGAGGTTGACCCTGCTTAGCTTCCGAGATCTGGGTTATCCAGGTCAGGACTAAAAAGATGGGAGTATAAATAATAATAATACTTTCAATTTATTGATTGCTTTTTCCCACTCATGTGGGCTCAGAGCGATTTACAGTTACTCAGAGACAATGGACTAACAATATATTCGTGGGGGATAGGGGAGACAACATACAATATTTAATCACACCCACATTGTAGCTGGTCGGAGGATCCATCTGCAGGCTGTATCAGTCATGTCCCGACGGCATGTGTTCTGTCGGCTGGCTGATGACGTCAGGGCTCTCGATGTCGCACTGTCACACTGCCACCGCAGGTTGTGAAAAAGATCGGCTGTGGTTTAGGGTTTGCCAGCTCTGAGGTTGGCAACTCTGTCGGCGTTCTTTTGGATGCCAGCCACCTCCCCACCCCAGATAATTTTGGGACTATAAGGGCCATTCTGCATAGGGGGTCTGCTTCCCATCATCATATTTAATGGTTAAAAAAATAATAAAAATGGTGAGACTGTAGTTGTGATTTTTTATTTTTTTATTTTCTGAAACGACAACAAGAAAATAGGGAAAGGGAACTACAAACTACAGGAGGAAGTAAAGAAAAGCCACTAAAAACCCAAGAGGTGGTGGTCATATAATGGTTACAATACCATGCTTATAATAAAGATAAAAAGATATTTGGTTACATTAAATGTGATCATTAAAACCACTTAGAGGATTCAAGTCCAGGACTATAGACTTCTTAAAGAACGATACGAAAGGACGCTAATATAAGACTGTGTAGCTGTGGTTGTGGGTACTGTAGTCACAGTCTGGTTCACGATGTCCTTCCTACTCGCTGGTGCTGGGAAAGGCAGGGCTTCCCAGAATTTAACCCGTTGAAAGAAGGCAGGCCCAAATGGCACATAGCTCCGTATCTCCCGTCCCCCCCCCCCCCTCTTGATGATACAGTGAAATTATAGTTGCCAACATCCAGGTGGGGGCCGGAGATCTCCCCGATCTCCATACATAAATCACTTCCTTATTTATTTATTTATTCAAAACATTTATTCCGCTCAGTTCTTGTGAAGAAAATGGCTGCTTTGGAAGGTAGACTCCGTGGCCGAGGTCCCTCCCGTCCTTACATGTCCCTCTCCCAGACTTTACCCTCAGATCTCCAGGTATTTCCAAACTAGGCTTCCCAAGTCCCCCCGGGGAGCGGGGAAACCCCCGTCCCAGAGGCCCGTTCCCCGCTGCCGGCGGATCGGGCCCCGGGGGGAACCCCACCCCGACGTGCGCGTCACCCGGAAGTGACACGACCATGCCGGGCACGCTGGGGGTGGGGCCACGGTCATCCGAGGGAAAACTCTATGGTTGCGTCACTTCCCCCCGGGGCCTGATCCGCCGTCACGTCACTTCTTTGGGTGAAGAAGGACTTCCTTTTATCCGTTCTAACCCGACCGCTCAGCGATTTCATTGAGTGCCCCACAAGTTCTTGTATTGTGAGAAAGGGAGAATTACAACTCCCAGAATTACAGTAGTAGAGAAGAGCAAGAGTCCAGTAACACCTTAAGAAGAGAAGAAGGAGAGATTGGATTTACACCCCGCCCTTCACTACCCAAAGGAGTCTCAGAGCGGCTCACAATCTCCTTTCTCTTCCCCTCCCCACAACAGACACCCTGGGAGGTAGGTGGGGTTGAGAGAACGCTAAGAGAACTGCTCTTGAGAGAACAGCTCTGAGAGAACTTGTGACTGACCCAAGGCCACCCAGCTGGCTGCATGTGGAAGAGTGGGGAATCAAACCCGTTTCTCCCAGTCCACACTTCTAACCACTACACCAATCTGGTGTGGCAGGGGAGGAGCTTTCGTGAGTCACTGCTCACTTCTTCATAACTCACGAAAGCTCCTCCCCTGTCACAAATTTTGTTAGTCTTTAAGGTGCTATTGGACTTTTCCTCTTTTCTACTGCTACAGCAGACTTACCCATCTTGAACTGATTAGCAGGTGACAGAGATCAGTTTCCCCTGGAGGAAATGGCTGCTTTGGAGGGTGGACTCTGTGGCACGGTGCCCCACTAAAGTCCCTCCCCAACCAAACTCCTCCCCAAGCTCCACCCCCAAATCTCCAGGAATTTCCCAGCTCGGAGTTGGCGCCCCTAGTCAGCCAGTGTTTCTCCGAAACACGTGTGGCGTGGCTGCCTTAATAGAATGCGCTCCCGTTGTGACAAAATATGGACGTTGGGGAGTTAGTCATGATTTCTCATTAGGTCGCTTGACAAGGTAGCAAAGCCCTCCGCCGTACGGAAAGCCGCCGTCGTTATTGACGAATGCAATTGCTTTTAGTCGCTCGGAGCCGCCGCCGCCGTTTCATCCCCAAACTGTAAGCTCATCAGACGCCGATAATGAAAGACATTAACTAGCGATGGGATAAATTTAGAAAGATGACTGTTTTCCCCGGGCGGGCGTCCGAAGCGCGAGGTCCTCCCTAGAGCACTTTCCATCTATAACTCTCTGACCTCTGTGCCGCGATTCAAAATGGACCAGCCAACTTCTCAGACCGCCTCAAGCCAAAGATGGGTGGTCTTGCCAACCTCCTGGAGAACTCCCAGGATTACAACTGATTGAGAGGTGATATGATCACCATCTTCAAGTCCCTAAAGGGCTGTCATCGAGAGGATGGAGCGGAGTTGTTTTCTGTTGCCCCAGAAGGCCGGACCAGAACCAACGGGTTGAAATTAAATCAGAAGCGTTTTCGGCTAAACATGAGGAAGAACTTCCTGGCAGTTAGAGCGGTTACTCAGGGGAGCGGGCTTCCTCGAGAGGTGACGGGCTTTCCTTCTTTGGAGGTTTTCAAGCAGAGGCTAGATGGCCATCGGACAGTGATGCGGATTCTGTGAACTGAGGCAGGTCACGAGAGGGAGGGCAGGAAGGGTGGCCTCAGTGCTTAGTTCTCGAGGCCCTTTTTTACACGCCCAGGGAAATGCTGGTTGCACTTTGGGGTCAGGAAGCAATCCTGGAGGTTTTTTGTCATCTTCTGGGTGTGGAACAGCGGTCACTGCAGGTGTGGAGGGGGAGGTATTTGTGAATTCCCTGCATTGTGCAGGGGGTTGGACTAGATGACCCTGGAGGTCCCTTCCGACTCTATGATTCTACGCTCTCCAGGCGACAGAGATCAGTTCCGCTGGAGAAAATGGCCGCTCTGGAAAGTGAACTCTCTGGCATTTACCCCACTGAGGCCCCTCCCCTTCCCAAACCCTGCCCTCCTCTGGCTCCACTCCCAAACCTCCAGGTATTTCCCAACCCGGAGCTGGCAACCCAGTAAATGGAGGACTCCAAAGCTGTAACCACAGGGACCATCGGAAGGCACAGTCTGCTTTTCAAAACACGTATCTGTTTCGTATTCATTTCTGTTTAACTGTCATGGTTTCCCGCAAAGAATCCTGGGAACTCCAGGTTAAGGGGTGGGCAGATACTTGTCTTGGGCGTACTGAACACTAAATGTAAGGTTTTAAAACCTTAAAACGGGGTCCTTCTGGGAATGAGCTGGGGCTTCGTGGGACAAAGGTGGCCATCTGTCCCTGATTTTTACGTTTGAGAGGGTAGCCTGTTGACCTGCTAGAATAACTAGATCTGATGCCAGGAGCACCGAGGTCAAGAGAATTCATACCATAGAAGAAGAGGAGATTGGATTTATACCCCGCCCTTCACTACCCAGAGGAGTCTCAGAGCGTCTTACAATCTCCTTCCCTTCCCCTCCCCACCACAGACACCATGTGAGATCTGTGGGGCTGAGGGAGCTCTCCTGAGAACTGCCCTTGAGAGAACAGCTCTGAATGAACGTGTGACTGACCCAAGGGCACACCAGCAGCTGCATGTGGAGGAGAGGGGAATCAAAATTGGTTCGCCCAGATTTGAATCCGCGCTCCTAGCCATTACACCAAACTGGCTCCATAGTATTCCCCCTTACTATTTATGGGTGTGAAAGTTGGACGACGAAAAGCTGACAGGAAGAAAGTCGAGTCATTTGAAATGTGGTGCTGGAGGAGAGTTTTATGGATCCTGTGGACCGCCACAAGGACCCATCAGTGGGTTCTAGGCCAAATCAAGCCTGAACTCCCCCCTAGAAGCTCAAATGACTAAACTGAAGCTATCCGACTTTGGTCACGCTATAAAACAAGGGTCACTGGAAAAGACAATCATGCTCGGAAAAGTTGAAAGTAGCAGGAAATGAGGAAGGGCAGACAAGAGGTGGATGTAGGCTTGCCAAGTCCTCCCGGGGGGCGGGGAAACCCCTGCCCCAGAGGCCCATTCCCCGCCGCCAGTGGATCGGGCTCCGGGGGGAGCCCCACCACGACGTGCGCGTCACCCGGAAGTGACGCGACCACGCCGGGCACGCTAGGGGCGGAGCCACGGTCATCCGAGGGAAAACCATATGGTTTTCCCTCGGATGGTCATGGCCCCGCCCCCAGCGTGCCCGGCGTCGGCTAGCGTTGGCAGGTCCCCTCGTCGCTTCAAGGAGGGGGGACTTGGGGGTTGTTCTGGGGGTGGGTGGGGATATCACGCAGTGTCCCCAATGTGATATCACCCAGAAGTGACATCATCGTGGCGGGGATGTGCTGGTATTTGGGCAAAACTCTATGGTTTCTTCGCCCTCAAACCATAGAGTTTGCCCAAATACCAAAGCGTCCCCACACAACGTCCCCAATGTGACGATGTCACTGTGTAGGGGCGGGGTTTTCCTCGCCGGCCAGTTGGTCCACAGTGGGGGAGAAGTGCCTGAAACCAGGGGATCCACCGCCCGGATCTGGGGGTTGGCAAGTGTGTTGATGGCATTTCACACATGCACACACAGCCCCTTAAAGACCAACTTGTCGGCGTAGAAGCTTTCAAGAGTCAGAGCTCCCTTCTTCTTCTTCTTCTTCTTCTTCTTCTTCTTCTTCTTCTTCTTCTTCTTCTTCTTCTTCTACTACTACAACTACTACTACTACTACTACTACTATAAGTTTTATTTTACTTTTTCAGTCAACATTACATCTTCACAGATTACATACATTTTTAGAGTCTTTCAATTCTCCAACTTATTTATCCAATCGTAAACCCTTTTCCATCTATTGCATTGTACCATATTATTTTTCCCCTGTAGTTTTAAACTCAAATCTTCCATTTGAGCAAGTTCCAACATCTTCATTATTAGGTCGGTTTTAGAGGGTAGTTTCTCTAATTTCCAATATTTAGCCAACATCATTCTGGCAGCAGTTATTATATATATTACTAGGTATACATCTTTATATTTATATCCATTTGGTATAATATTTAACAAATATATTTCTGGTCTCAAGTCAAGGTTCAGTTCTAGAATTTCTCGTAGGACTTTGCGTACCATTATCCAATATTTTTGAACTTTCTTACACTTCCACCACCTGTGGTAGAAGGTCCCCACATTCGATTTACATTTCCAACATATATTGGATATATTACCGTAACATTTAGCTAGTCTGTCGTGGGACCAATACCATCTGTGGAACATTTTATAAACATTCTCTTTATAGGCTACCGCTCTCATATACTTTACTGATTTCCATATTTCGACCATTGTTCTGCTCCCTTCTTCACACTCTTGGAAGCGCCTGCCCCGAAAATCATGTGGGACTCTAAGGAGCTACTGAACTCGAATTAATTTTTATGTACAGTTCATATCTTGGCCAAAAAAAAAAGACTTCATCCTCCCTCAGCAAGGATGTCCTATTGATTGGCATGGAACGTCCGGATGGGCAGTAGGTTCAGGACGGACAACAGGAAATACTGCTTTACACAGAGAGTGATGAAAATGTGGAATTCGCTGCCAGAGGAAATAGTCATGGCCACTGGGATAAACAGCTTTAAAAGGGGATTAGACGGATTCGTGGAGGATAGGTCTATCAGTGGCTACTAGCCATGGTGACTGAGGGGAACCTCCATGTTCAGAGGCACTAATCCTCTAAATCCCCGAGCCCGAAGGCAACACCAGGGGAAGGCCTCGGCCTCTATCCCTATTGCTGGCCTTCCAGAGGAACTGGTTGGCCACTGTGAGGAAGGATGCTGGATGAGATGGATCACTGGTCTGATCCAGCAGGTCTCTTCTGTTGTTCTTACAAAGGCCTCAGACTCCATGCCCCGTTGTTGGCCCTCCGGAGGAACTGGTTGGCCACTGTGTGAGGAAGGATGCTGGACTAGATGGACCCCTGGTCTGATCCCACAGGGCTCTTCTGATGTGATTATCGGGGGAAGGCCTCGGCCTCTATGCCCTGTTGTTGGCCCTCCGGAGGAACTGGTTGGTGCTTGTGTGAGGCAGGATGCTGGACTAGAGGGACCCTCCCTGGTCTGACCCAGCAGGGCTCTTCTGGTGTCCTTATCAGGGGAAGGCCTCGGCTTCTATGCCCTGTTGTTGGCCCTCCAGAGGAACTGGCTGGCCACCGTGTGAAGCAGGATGCTGGACTAGATGGACCCTCACTGGTCTGACCCAGCAGGGCTCTTTTGATGTTCTTTTGTCTACCAGGACAGGTTAAAAAATCTTGTGTTCCAGACTCCCCCCCCCCTCCCCGAGCTCTTTTCTTGGCATCTGGGCATTATTTTGTGGAATGTCACAATTTCTTGTCCTCCTGGGTCCTGGGACCTGTTTGTCTTTTTGGAATGGGTGAGTGTTTCCCCCTAGAGGGCCTGGAATTGAGGGGCTTTTCTTGTAATGGCATGCATCCTTTCTTCAGGATCGGGGAACAGAGGGTAGCACTAGGGGAACACTGTCCTGGAGGCACCCACTGAACTGTGGAGTGCCTCAAGGAGCAGTGCTTTCCCCGATGCTGTTCTATATCTTTATGCGCCCCCTTGCCCAGGTTGCCTGGAGGCATGGGCTGGGTTGTCACCAGGGGTCATTTCCTGCAGGAGCGCACAGGAGCGGAGCTCCGGCAGTAAAGAGCCCAGGGGGCGGGCACATGCAACAAGCCCCCCTGAGCGGTGGGTGTTGCCTTCTGACACACTTTCGGTGATGCCAGGGGGTGTGGCACATGCTAATGAGTTATGCTAATGAGCTCCTGCACCCCTTTGTCTACGAAATGACCCCTGGTTGTCACCAATATGCGGATGACACCCAGCTCTGTCTGCTGTCGGGCGGCCAGTCTGATTCTACACCGGAAGATCTGGACTGGGCGTTACAAGCCATGTCAGGTTGGCTTAGACTGAGTCGACTGAAACTGAATCCGATGAGGACGGAGGTCCTGTGCCTGAGCTGGGGTGGTTCAGGGGTAGGGATCCCACTCCCGACCTTCGATGGGGCGCAGCCGGTGCCAGCGCTGGAGGTTAGGAGCTTGGGACTGCTCTTGGGTGCCTCTTTAACAATGGAGGCCCAGGTGGCAGCCACTGCCAAGTCGGCCTTTTATCATCTTCGGCTGATTAGGCGGTTGGCTCCCTTCCTCGAACGCAACGACTTGGCAACGGTGATCCACGCGATGGTCACCTCGAGACTGGACTACTGTAATGCTCTCTACATGGGGCTGCCCTTGCCCCAAATCCGGAAGCTGCAGCTAGTGCAGAATGCCTCGGCCAGGCTGTTGATGGGTCTCTCTACGCGGGAGCACACCCAGCCGGTGCTAAAAGCACTGCACTGGCTGCCAGTAGCATACCAGATTTGCTTCAAGGTGCTGGTTCTGACCTTTAGAGCTCTTTATGGTCAGGGTCTGGCATACCTAAGGGACCGCCTTTCCCCATACGTTCCCCAGAGAGCAGTGCATTCAGGGGCCCAAAACCGGCTGGCCCTCCCCGGCCCTAAAGATGCCAGGCTAGCGATAACCAGGGCCGGGGCCTTCTCAGTGGCGGCTCCATACTGGTGGAATGAGCTCCCTGGAGGAGATCAGGGTCCTGTGGGACCTCTTACAGTTCCGCAGGGCCTGCGAGACAGAGCTCTTCCACCAGGCCTTCGACTAGGAGCCACACTAAACACCTGAGAAGCGACCCTGTGCCCTGGCCCACAACTTATAGCCTGTGCTCACCACACACATAATTTGATCAACTGAGCTAGTGTGAGAATACCACCATGACCGCCACCTCAGTAACAGTGTTTAATTTTGAAACCTCTGCTCTCACACGTTACTTGAATATTGTTCCAGCTCTTTAGGATAACTAATATTTAATTGTTATGATTTTTTAATGAATAATTTCAATTGTGTTTATATATGTATTTTTATGTAAGCCACCCTGGGCGTGTTTCGGCAGGGAGGGCGGTGTATGAATTGAATGAATGAATGAATGAATGAATGAATGAATGAATGAATGAATGAATGGGAGGGGGTGTAATTGTACAATATAGGATATTGAGTGAACAATAAAATAGTACAGGGGTTTCCAGCCTTTTTGAGTAGGACTGCCAAGTGGGGGCGGGTGGCGGGTAAACCCCCGCTTTGGAGGCCCGATTTCCGCCGCCGCGGAATCAGGCCCCAGGGGGAACTCCGCCCCCCGAAGCGCAGCGTGGCTGCGTCACCAGAGGTGATGCAACCACATTGATCACGTTGGGGGCGTGGCCCCGATCGTCGGAGGGAAAACTCTATGGTTTTCCCTCTGACAATCGGGGCCACGCCCTCAACGTGATCGACATCGTGCATCACTTCCGGTGACGTGCTGGCGGCGCACGTGCGCACGGCGAGGGACGGCTCCCGGAGCGCGGCGAGGCTCCCCCGGCGGTGAGTAAAATTCACTTGGCAAGCCTATTTTTGAGCCATGGGCTGGTTCCCCATGTGGACTGACAGTGAGCCCCCGAATCCTCCACAGCATTTCTTGGGGTTCTGGGGCGTACCCTCAGGCCCGTACCCCTCCGCCCCACTAGGATGACAAAAAAAGAGTTTTGATGCTTGACAAGAACTCTAGAATCTGGGAGCGTTTTTCCGAATCTGAAACGCCTGTGGTTGGTGGTCTTTGCGCTTGATAAATGTTCTGTTTCTCAGCAGCCTGTATAATGTTGTGTCAGGAATGAGATAGTCCAGGGCAATGTTCCCTCTAAGCTGTGGAGTCCTGTGAGCAAAAATTCTACTTTGTGAGCTACTGACATTAAAGTTGTGAGTGAGCGATTTGGCCGCCGCATAGATCAGTTTGCTCTGGAGCCATCCCTTCTTGAGCGAAGACAAAAATACGTGAGCCGGAGGCTAAAAAAATGTGAGCTAACTCACACTCACTCAGCTTAGAGGGAACCCTGGTCCAGGGTCCCCGACACGGTGCCCGTGGGTGCCGGGGCACCCGCCAACCCCTGCCTTTGCCCCTCCCAAATGTTTTTAGAAAGTGGGCGGGGTCTGTTGGGGCTCCTGCCGAAGACGGCGTCTGATTGGCCACTGGAGATCTGATTGGACTGGGTAGACTTTTTAAAAAGTTGCTTTCGGCAGCGGCTGCCGCCACGGCACAAGTATCTTCACTGTGTGACTGAAGGGAAGCGGCGCACGTGCAAGAAAACATCTTAAAACGGTATGCTCGTTTTGAAAGGTATCCCGTTAAGGGGGAATTCTGCCGGAAACATTAAAGAGCTGTTACTGGAGTTACGCATTACCTCACTCCCTGATATTTTGTGGCCGGCTCTGCCTTTGCGGCAGCCATTTCACAGTTGACTCCGCCTCCTGGGCAGCCGCACTGCAGCCGAATTCCAAAGGTTGGGGACCCCTGGCGTAGCCACTCAGGTTCCTGCCCTTGGGTTCACACAGCAGAGATGGGAGGGCAGGTGTTCAAAACAACGTTCATTTGTTGTCGTAGATTTTCCGGGCTGTATGGCTGTGGTCTTGGCATCGTAGGAACATGGCCTAGACCACAGCCATACAGCCTCACAAACCAGTGAGGATTGTGAGGCACTCCAAAAGGATCTGTCAAGGATGGGCGAGTGGGCGTCAACATGGCAAATGGGGTTCAATGTGGCCAAGTGCAAGGTGATGCACATTGGAGCCAAAAATCCTAACTGTAAATACACGTTGATGGGGTCTGAACTGGCAGACACTGATCAAGAGAGAGATCTTGGAGTTGTAGTAGATAACTCACTGAAAATGTCGAGACAGTGTGTGACTGCAATAAAGAAGGCCAATGCTATGCTGGGGATTATTAGGAAGGGTATTGAAAACAGATCAGCCAATATCATAATTTTTGTTGTTCAGTCGCACAGTCGAGTCCGACTCTTCGCGACCCCATGGACCAGCTCCCGCCAGGCCTTCCTGTCTTCCGCCGTCCTCTGAAGTTGGCTCAATTTCATGTTCATTGCATCTAACCATCTCATCCTTTGCTGTCCCCGTCTTCTTTGACCTTCAGTCTTTCCCAGCATCAGGGTCTTCTCCAGTGAGTGCTCCCTTCTCATTGGGTGGCCAAAGTATTTGAGCTTTAGTTTCATTATCTGGCCTTCCAGGGAACAGTCAGAGTTGATTTCTTTTAGGATTGACTGATTTGATCTTCTTGCAGTCCAAGGGACTCTCAAGAGTCTTCTCCAGCACCATAGTTCAAAAGAATCTATTATTTGGCGCTCGGCCTTCCTTATAGTCCAACTCTCGCAGGCATACATGACTACTGGGAATACCATTGCTTTGACCATGCGGACTTTTGTTGGCAGGGTGATGTCTCTACTTTTTATCATGCTGTTTAGGTTCGCCATCGCTTTCCTCCCAAGGAGCAGGTCTATATAAATCGATGGTGCAACCTCATTTGGAATACTGTGTGCAGTTCTGGTCACCACACCTTAAAAAGGATATTATAGCTTTGGAAAAAGTGCAGAAAAGGGCAACTCGAATGATAAAAGGGTTGGAACACTTTCCCTATGAGGAAAGGTTAAAGCGCTTGGGGCTCTTTAGCTTGGAGAAACGACGACTGAGGGGTGACATGATCGAGGTTTATAAGATTATGCATGGGAAAGAGCAGGTAGAGAAAGAGGTACTTTTCTCCCTTTCTCACAATACAAGAACTCGTGGGCACTCCATGAAACTGCAGAGCGGTCGGGTTAGAACAGATAAAAGGAAGTCCTTCTTCACCCAAAGAGTGATTAACACATGGAATTCACTGCCACAGGAGGTGGTGGCGGCTACAAGCATGGACGGCTTCAAGAGGGAATTAGATAAGCATATGGAGCAGAGGTCCATCAGTGGCTATTAGCCACAAGGTACAGATAGGGGCTCTGGGACAAGTGATGCTCTGTGACTTCTTGGTGCTTGGGGGGGGGGGTCAACAGTGGGAGGGCTTCTAATGTCCTGGCCCCACTGGTGGACCTCCTGAGGGCACCTGGTATTCCTGGCCACTGTGTGACCCAGAGTGTTGGACTGGATGGGCCTTTGGCCTGATCCAACATTGGCGTCTCTTATGTCCTTATGTTCTTATCTACAACAGCTAATGAGCTCCGGCCATGAAAGCCTTTGACTACACACTGAACGTTCAGTTCATGTATTGGCAAGGAGGTACAGGGACGGGAGCGACTGGTTTCAGTATGAGGGAGCTCGGGCAGTCTGCAGTCCTAACCGACAGAACTACCTGAGCAGGGACTCCGCCCCGTGAGACAAAACCAACACACACAAATATCAGAGGGGGAACCGACTGTTCCATTATTGGCTAGTGGAGATTTGATTGGCTGTGGATAGTCTTTAAAATGTTGCTTTGGCAGCGGCTGCCACCACAGCACAAGGATCCGCACCGTGTGACGGAAGTTGAGCTGGGGCAGTAGGCTTGCCAAGTCCCCCCGGGGGGTGGGGAAAACCCCGCTCCAGAGGCCCGTTCCCCACCACTGGCGGATCGGGCCCCGGGGGGAACCCCACCCCCAAAGCACGGGACGTGCCCGGCGTCAGCACGTCACCCGGAAGTGATGCAGCCACGCCGGGCATGCCGGGGGTGGGGCCACGGTCATCCGAGGGACTCCCCCGCTGCGGCTTAAGGTACGACTTGGTAACCCTATGGGGCAGCCATTTTGTGGCTGGCTCCGCCTCCTGCAGCAGCCATTTTGTAGCAGACATTTTGCTGCTTTACCCACCATGTCGTCTAAGAATTCCAAAGGTGCCCGCAGACTCAGAAAGGCTGGGGACCCCTGATACACACCGTAGACTAATCTTTTATTTTTTTCTCCCCTCCAACCTTTTCCCCCAACAGATGATGTCCGCCTTTAGCTCCTGGGTCCTGGGCCGTCACCGTGCACGCCGCCGCTGACCCAGCTCCCCCCCCTTTCCTTCCCCACCTAAAGATGGCCAGTGCCAATGAGACTGAAGAGGCCCACGGCTCGGTGCCCCACGCAGCCTCCACCTACGCCAAGCTGCTCCTCCTGGGCCTCATCATCTGCGTGAGCCTGGCGGGGAACCTCTCCCTCTCGCTGCTGGTCTTGAAGGAACGGGGCCTCCACAAGGCCCCCTACTACTTCCTCCTGGACCTGTGCCTGGCCGACGTGATCCGCTCGGCCGTCTGCTTCCCCTTCGTCCTCGTCTCCATCCGCCACGGCTCGGCCTGGACCTACAGCGTGCTGAGCTGCAAGATTGTGGCCTTCATGGCGGTCCTCTTCTGCTTCCACGCGGCCTTCCTCCTCTTCTGCATCAGCGTCACCCGCTACATGGCCGTGGCCCACCACCGCTTCTACGCCAAACGCATGACCTTCTGGACGTGCGTCGCCGTCATCTGCATGGTGTGGACTCTGTCGGTGGCCATGGCCTTCCCGCCGGTCTTCGACGTCGGGACCTACAAGTTCATCCGGGAGGAGGACCAGTGCATCTTCGAGCACCGCTACTTCAAGGCCAACGACACCCTGGGCTTCATGCTCATGCTGGCGGTGCTGATCTTCGCCACCCACGTGGTCTACATCAAACTGCTCCTCTTCGAGTACCGCCACCGCAAGATGAAGCCCATCCAGATGGTTCCGGCCATCAGCCAAAACTGGACGTTCCATGGGCCCGGCGCCACGGGGCAAGCCGCGGCCAACTGGATTGCGGGCTTCGGCCGTGGCCCCATGCCTCCCACCTTGCTGGGCATCCGGCAGAACGCCCACGCGGCCAATCGGCGCCTGCTGGGCATGGAAGAGTTCAAGGCGGAGAAGCGGCTGGGCAGGATGTTCTATGTCATCACGTTGCTCTTCTTGGTCCTGTGGTCACCGTACATCGTGGCCTGCTACTGGAGGGTGTTCGTCAAAGCCTGCAGCATCCCCCACCGCTACCTCTCCACAGCCGTTTGGATGAGCTTCGCCCAAGCCGCTGTCAACCCCATAGTTTGCTTTCTACTCAATAAGGACCTCAAGAAGAGCTTGGTGGCCCACATCCCTTGCTGGAGGACAGAGCCGGAACTGCCCAGGGAGCCTTACTGCGTCATGTGAGGAGTGCGGTGGGTCGGCTGGGAGGTGCCCCCCCTCCACCCCGTGCCAAACTGAGTTCGGGTTCTGTTTTGAATCTTGCTTTCTTTGTTTGTTCTTTTTTTATACATCACACGAGATGCCAATCGATGGGTCGTTTCTGCTCCCCTACCCCTAACCCCCCGCAATCTTGGCCGTGGTTCCCCAGAGTAACGGGTGTTGGCAAACGGACTCTGATTGCTCAGACAACCTAGGGCAAAGATCTGAAGTCCACCTGTCCGCCCCGATCAGAGCTGGATTCTGGTCTCGGCTTCCCTGGGGTAAATCCAGAACCATACGGTGACAGTAATTGGACCTTGCTAGAACATGGTTTCCCAGCCTTCTCTTAGAGGACAACATGCCCCTGTGCTTGATAGGGACTTTCCCTGTTTTTCTAGTCTCCAAACTCGATCACATCAGGCACACCCAAAGCCCACAGACTTGCTACCCCGTGCTAGGGTTGCCATCTTCCAGGTGGGGGCTGGAGATCTCCCGGATGTGCAACTTATCTCCAGATTACAGAGATCAGTTCCTTGGGAGAAAATGGCAGCTTTGGAGGGTGGGCTCTTATGGCGTTCCATCCCTGCCGAGCTCCATCCTCTCCCCAAAATCCGCCCTTCCTCAGGCTCCACCTCCAAATCTTCAGGAATTTCCCAACCTGGAGTTGGCAACCCTATCCCACACCTTCATAATGTCCATTTTTCCCCCCTAGTTGTTTAGTCTGGCAGCTCTAAAGGCAGGGCTATTTCTGGGCAGGAACGTACAGGAACGGAGTTCCGGCTGGCTCCCGAGTTGGCCACGCCCAGCAGGAACTCATTAGCATAATGGGCCACACCCAACAGCAGGAACTCATTAGGATTGGCTACATTAGGGGTGTGTGGCCTAACATGCAAAGGAGTCCCTGCTACAAAAAAAGGCCCTGGGTTTTGACAACGAACAAGGTAAACAGAAAAAGAAGCAAAAGGTGGGTGTGGCTGGATGAGCACACTTCTGGTAACATGGGGGAGTGGTCTAATATGCCAGTGAGCTGTGCTGTCAGGGGTGTGGCCTAATATGCTAATGAGTTCCTGCTGGGCTTTTTCTACAAAAAACCCCCTGTCTAAGGCTAATCCTGGAAAGGCTGCGAGAGTCAGATTATTAGCCTCGGTTCCCTCGGAATAGAACACTAGTCTCAGCCTTGGCGGGGTTGATCCAGCTTTACACCTAGAGATGCCAGCCTCCAGGTGGGGCCTGGAGATCTCCCAGAACTATGACTGATTTCCACACGAGAGAGAATGGCTGCTTTGGAGTGGCCTCTAGGACATTATACCCCAATGAGGTCCTTTCCCCCACCCTCCTCGAGCTTCCATCCCCAGATCTTTAGGAATTTCCTAACCCATAGCAGTTGACCCTATTTATACCCGAAGAGTAGTGATGTATGCAGGACTCTGACATTAGAATCTGCTTCTATACAACGTTGATTTCCTGTGCTAATCAGCACTCGCCCCTGAGAGGGTCCGGGCTACAGAGTAGGGTTGCCAACCTCCAGGTGGGGCCTGGAGATCTCCTGGAATTACAACGAATCCCCAGACTACAGAGATCCCTTTCCTTGGAGAAAATAGCGGTTTGCAGGGTGGACTCTGTGGCTTTATACCTCACTGAGGGAGGCCAATTTGGTGCAGTGGTTAAGAGCAGGGGACTCTAATCTGGAGAAACAGGTTCAGTTCCCTACTCCTTCACATGAAGCCAGCTGGGTGACCTTGGGCCAGTCACAGTTCTCTCAGAGCTCTCTCAGCCCGTAAAAATAAGTGGCTCACCACTAGTACAACGCTAAGAGCTAGAACTTGGTGGCTGCCAGACAACCCTAGGGTCTCCGGGCTACTCTACACACAATTCCATACGATCGTCATTATTATTATTACCCCACCGAGCTCCCTCCCCTCCCGAACCCTGCCCTCCTCCGGCTCCACCCCCAAATCTCCAGGCATGCCCTAACCTGGCGCTGGCAGCCCGACTACAGTGGCTGGAAGGATGAAGGGACAAAGGCAACAGGCTCAGCTGTTTGAAGGAAACATGTTGGAGCCGGCAGTGACTTGGCTGTTGTCAATCAGAAAGCCGTAACCAGGGAGCCTGGGAAAGCCCTCCTCGGTTGCTATAGCAGCAGCCAATCCAAGGCCCCACAGACCATGTCATCCTGGAACAATGCAGGCAAGAAGATGCGGGGCGGGGTATGGGGGAGGATAAACCCACCGAGAAACCCTCGCGCGCCGTGTTTTCCCTGGAGAGGGGAGGCGGCAGGCGGCGACATCCGTCCATGTACAATGCAGAGAGTGGAAAGCATCCAAGCTGGGTGGGGAGGCGCAAAAGGTGGGAGGAGAACAGAAGCAAGGGTGGTGTGGCGCATCCCCCGCTAAAGCAGAAAGCAGAGATGCCGTGGCAGGACTTCAGCAACACCCCCCCCCCTCCGTAGCCCTCCCTCCCTTAACACATCTCCAAATCCCACAGCCCCTTCCTTGGCACAGTTTCAGAGGGTATCCGTGCGGCCGAACAGCTAGATTCAAGTCCAATAGCACCTTATATTTCATTTATTCATTCATTCATTAAATTTCTGGATCGCCCATTCCCTGAGTACACGAGGCGCTGGACGATTTACAACAGATTGAAACAATATAAAATCACAGATTTAAAATCAACTGTCAACAGTTAATAATCTCCGGATGGCATCCATAATTTAACCCCAAACCTACTCTGGCCTCTTCTTCTATCTCGTGGGTGGGTTGAGGAGGAGGCCGAAGTGGGCAGAATGGAAGAAAAGAGGGCTATAGAGACCTTGGAGATTTTTCGGGGTATGAACTTTCGTGAGTCAAAGCTCTCACCGAACATTCGTATCTGACGAAGGGAGCATTGAGTCTCGGAAGCTCATACCCTGAAAATCTTGTTGGTCTCTGTGATGGGACTGGACTTTAACCTAGCTATCCTGGGCGCAAAGCTTGTTTGCACTCCCCTTTGGGGGGAGGCCCTTAGAGACCCGTGATGGGGAAGCGGATCCCTTGCACAGCATCGCTGTGTCGCCTCTCTGGATTTACCCCAGTGGATGAATACGATTCGGTGGATCGCCCTCTACGGTTGTCAGGGCTCTGACGGGGAAGAGAGCAGACGGTCCCAGGGGTTAAGACCGGGATTGAGAGTCCGAAAAGCCCAGCTCTTAGCAGGGAGCCATGCCTAGAAATGGGGTAGGTGGGTGAGGCCGTGTGAGTTGGTGATTCTTCTGCCTCTGGGAGGGTAGAGTGAGTGGGCAAAACGGGTCCTGACCTGAGTTGAGTGAATTTCAGCAGGGGAGAGGGAAAGTGTATATGGGGGGTGGGGGTGTCAGAACTCCTGGCTCTGTTTCCATCTCCAAAGATGAGTGAGAGGGTCTGATGCGGTTCGGTCTGTTCTTCGCTGGGATGCCTGTCCACCCCATTGCCGCATGGCGAGGACTTCCAGATCCGGTCTGATCGACTTCCCAGGCGTGTCCTCCAATCCGTGCTGAGGAGGAAGGGTGGGAGGTGGGCCTGTATAAGGCTCTGTCTCATCAGCTGACTGTCGGTGTTGGTGAGATGGGCATGAGGTAAGGAGGGAGAGGGCATGCAGGAGGTGGCTGGCAGGAAGGGGCGCTGTGGGGAGAAAAGCAAAGAGGAGACAGGGCACGGGTCAGAGATACGGGAGCAGAGCCGAGAGGCAAGGAGGTGGAGGAATCCGAGCTGGGTTTTGTGGGGTGGGGAGATGGGGGAGCAGGAGGGCCCTGCGGGGGGTTGGGTCTTTTTCCCCTTGGAAGGACCCCAACACTGACTTTTGCCTGAGAAGAGAAGACTGCCTGACCCTCCGGCCCCGCCACCAGAGAATGGCCTTAATCGCCGGCCAACGTTACGGCCACCCCGTGGAAATCCATATTTGAAAAATATGGGAGATGAACACAGATCGTTTTCCAGAATTCTTCTCCTGGAAAGAGACGTGAAAGAAATGAAGATTTCTTTTTCCTTTTTTTTTTGTTTTTCTTTTGTAAAGGGAACTGAATAAATAAATTGTGACTTCAGCAAGGGGAGGGCGGGTTGGGGGGGGGCACAAGGCAGACGGATGGCGACGTGTTCCCTGCAAAATGTACGCTTTTGAACTTGTTTCTGACGGGGGGGCAGCTTGGGGTGGGCGGGGCGGGCGGTGCTGGATCAGGGGGTGGAGACGGAGGTTTGGGGTAGGGATTCCGATTGATCCTGCCTCACCACCCCCTTTTTTGTGTCAAATTTGTTTCCATTTCCCCCCTTTTTGGGGGATTTTCTTGTTTCTTTCTTTTTCCTTTCTTTTTATAAATATATAAAAAAGATGGAATGAAATGCAAAATCCCTGGGTGGTTTTTTGTTTGTTTGTTTGTTTGTTTTGGAACCAAAATCATTGCCCTTCTCACACACGTGAAAAAACAAACAAAAATCCTCCTGAAAAAAACTCATTGCATCGCTAGTAAGAATCTTACAGTGCAGTCCCAAGCAAAGACGTACTTTTCTAGCCCTTTTGAACTCAATGGACTTAGAAGGGTGTAACTTCTGTTTAGGATTGTATTGCAAGTTTAGTAGGGGTAAGGGACACAAAAGCTACGATTGACCCCTTTTGCTTCCAGCATGTCTGACACTTCCGATCTGTGTCTCCGAGCATCCACACAGTGCCTTTTCAAGATGGGACCACGCTTCTTTAATTGCACGGCAAAGTTCTTGAATGCCTTTCCTTTATAATGGGAAGAATTTTAAAAAGCAATTTATGTAAGGACAGAGTACCTTTGATCATGCACAGAAGGGACCCCATGTTACCTTTTCTGCTTTCAAAATAAAACTGCATCTCATACGGCGTGCGGAAATAATGTAAGACATTGACCACACGACATTGTCTGCCCTTTTACATCCTCCTGTTTTGGCAACAGCCAGAGGAAATTGATCCTGGCTGGGCCTGTAAAATGATGACAAGCAGGGGTCATTTCCTGCACGAGCGCACAGGAGCAGAGCTCCGGCAGTAAAGAGCCCAGGGGGCGGGCACATGCAACAAGCCCCCCCCTGCTCCCAGCAGCCCTCAGTCAGAGCAAGAAGCAGCCAGGTAAGTTGCAGAGCCCCCCCCCCCCCGGGGCCCCCGGCCTAAAACAGTCCAGTGGGACCTTTAAGACCAAGTTTTATTCAGGTACAAGCTCTCCCTCCTCTGCGAGGACAGATCTGCCCGTTCTCCCCCCACCCCCAATAGCTAGCCATCCAAAACAGTCCAGTGGAGCCTGAGCGGTGGGTGTTGCCTTCTGACACACTTCTGGTGATGTCAGGGGGTGGGGCATATGCTAATGAGCTCCTGCACCTCTTTTTCTACAAAATGACCCCTGCAAGTGAATAGTCCTAACAGACAGGAAGCTGAACTAGATTCTGTGATTTTAGATGGGAAGCTAAGGAAAGTCAAGTACTCAGTCCTGGCACCTAGGATCTCAATATAGGCGACATTGTTCCATAGTTATGTGCGGGCCGTTAAGGGATATGTACCTCTAAGCACGTGCAGAGTGTCTTAACACCCAGTCTGTTTTGCATTGTTAGAGGCTGGACTGCTACTGAGACTGTCTCTGAGCCCTGGCTCTTCTGTTTTTATTGGCCGCTCTGGACAATATGTTTTCATTTTTATCAATGTACAATACTGTAGGCCCTTCTCCATAACATCCAAGGCAACCTACAGCAATCCGTTCTCATCCACACACAATTCCAATTAAAAATTAAACCTGACTCAAAAATCAACAGGCCCCAAGCAATAAAAAAAATAACGCCCGTAATGATTCTGAAAAGCAGCCAAAGGAAGGAAGGAAAGTTAAAGGGCCTTAAGCATCCAGCAGAAATAACTAAGTTTAAAGAAAGGCCATATTTTGAATCAGGGACACGGACAAAGGGCTCTTTAACTCCCTCCTCCCCAGTGTGAACAACAAAAGAAGAATTGGCTGATCCCTTTTGGCATCTCTGCTGTGCCCTCCCATTTCCATGCCTCTTGAGCTGTGCACAGGAACAAGTAGCTGAAATTTATTATTATTGTTATTATTATTAATAATAATAATAATAATAATAATAATAATAATAATAATAATTCCATTTATACCTCGCCCTCCCCACAGTGCAAGCTCAGGGCGGCTCACAGTCAATATATAACTACAATTAAAAGCAACATAAAACCATCTAAAACAATGACATCGTAACTAATACAATTTCATAAAGTGCTGAAGATGGTTCGTTAGCTATTCAAGAGGGCTTACTTCTGGAGAATGCTTACAAAGCTTAAATATTGTTATTATTTGGCCCCCCGAAGGGGATTTTTTATTGCATTTTATATATTTTATACATTTTATATTTTATTATCATCATCATCTGTCTCACCCCGGGAAGATTACAAGTATGAGGAAAAAACTTTCAATCGGTTAACAGATTACAAGATGTGATAACATTTGAACTTAACAGCAGTGATTCCTAGTAAGAGAAAAGAATGCAGTTGGGCTGGGATTGTAGAACAAGGCGAGCAGAGCAATGCATTCAAACTTACCTGTCGAAGGCAACAAGCTCTTCAGTGCAGGAAAGACTGTATCTCTAATAAATGTCACCCCCTGAGCTGAACTATTATGCCCCAGCTTTGCTCCAGTTTGGTGTAGTGGTTAGGAGCACAGACACTAATCTGGAGTACCGGGTTTGATTCCCCACTCCTCCACGTGAAGCCAGCTGGGTGGCCTTGGGTCTAGGGCTGCCCAAGTGGGGGCGGGGGGCAGGGAAACCCCCGCTTTGGAGGCCCGATTTCCGGGCCCCGGGGAAACTCCGCCCCCCAGAGGTGACGCAGCCATGTCGCTCACGTTGGGGGCGTGGCCCAGATCGTCGGGGGGGGGAATTCCCCCTGACGATCTGGGCCACGCCCCCAACGTGAGCGACGTAGCACATCACTTCCTGTGACGTGCTGGTGGCGCGCGCATGTCCTGGGAGAGCTCCCGGAGCCCGGCAAGGCTCCCCCGCCGGAAAGGGTAAGTACACTTGGCAACCCTAACCACTAGGCCTCCCTCGGCCTGTAGGCCACACTAGTAGGCCCAGGGTCATGAGTTAGTGTGAGCTAGCTCACCGTTTTTTAGCCTCCGGCTCACGCATTTTTGTCTTAGCTCAGGAGGGATGGCTCCAGGGCAAACTAATTTATGCAGTAGCCAAATTGCTCGCTCACAACTTTAATGCCAGTAGCTCACAAAGTAGAATTTTTGCTCACAAGACTCCACAGCTTAGAGGGAGCCTTGGTCACGACAGAGCCTGGGAGCACATCCGGAATTCCGAGACAGTGCAGTGGGTGCAGCCTCAAAATGGCTTCCGCACACAATCTGCACAATGGCTGCCGCAGCTCACCTTCGCCCACAACCAGTATAACTACCGTGAAATTTAACTCAGAGTAAACTGTTAACAAATGCCTTTTTATTATTTATGCAAAAACATTATCAATAAATTCAATCACTATAATGTATAAACTATCGGTGTACAAATCACACAAAATACATTACTCAACACAATCAACACAGTTCACAATGAGCATTAGGGTACTTTGCATTGTGAATATTATTGATGCTGAGTAACGTTATTTTGTATCATTTGTTGCACTTTGTATAATTTGTATGTTTAGTAATGGTTATAAGGACAGTGCAGCTTAGGATAGATTAAGGACCACTTGGGTTATCAGGTCTTACATGGCTGCTGCAGAGGAGGGGTCCAGTCTGGTTCCGGGAGACTTCTCAGAGGTGATGTCATTGCGCCGGGCACACTGGGTGGGACACTTTAGCCTTTGGGCAAAAAACCTCTATGGTCACCATGGAGTTTTTGCCCAAATGCTAGAGCGTCCCCTGTATGACGTGACCAGTGCAACGATGTCGCCTCCGAGTGACATCATCATGCCAGGCACATGGGGGTGCTCTTCGGGGGTGGGGCTCCCCCACTGGTCAGCTGGCTGGTGGTGGATTGGGGCTCCTAAAATCAGGAGAACCTCCGCCCCACACAGACAGTAATAAATTATAGTAATTGAATGTATTGATAATATTTTTCATAAATAATAAAAGGCATTTTAATAGTATATTCCTAGTTAAGTTTCACGGTAGTTATATTGGTTTTGGGAGCTGCATATCCGTGACACTCCCCTCTTTGGTTTTGTCTTTTGCGGCTTACCTTCAGTCACACAGTGGGTGCGTTCAGACGCGCCGTTTGATCTGGTGTCATCATGCTTCAGCAACGGATTTTATCTGCACGATCACACAGTCAACATCTGCCTCCGTCCCCAGCCATTGGTTTCCGTCTCAAAACCGCTTTAACCCAGAGTACTTTGTTACCAGGTCCCAAAGTGGTGTTTTCTCAGCTCTCCTGTTTAAAGCTGCATTTCCCCACTGTGTGATCGCTTCTCCGGTGTCAAGCTACTTCCGGGTTAAACCCCCTCCCTGCTCGAAAGCTGCCCGAGGCTTCTGCTTTTTGGCCGCCATTTTTTTAAAAGCTTCGGCGGTGTGTGCCTAGACGGAGCTCCGCCACCGTGTTTTGAAAACCGACATTTACACGGTCACTTGTTTTAGGATTTAGATGAGTTCGGGATCTCACGGAGGCCATTTTCGGGTCAAATGTTTAAAGGGAAGTATTTTTGTTGGAGGGGTTGGATTGATTTGCCCTGGTGGTCCTGCACATGCACCATGGTAGTTTTGCCCCCCCTCCCATTCTACGGGGGCAAACTGAGAATTTTTTTTTTAAAAAAATGCCAACGCACGCTCCTGTGTGTCAGTAGTGTAGACGCCGGGGAGCAACATGACTGCGCGGTGAGGCGGGATAAGGGAGGTGATTGTGATTATCCAGATCAAATATAATCCAGTCAGAACCGGAGCAGTTTAACCCACTCTCAGCACGCCATCTGACCGCACCCAGTGAGGATCCTTCTGCTGTTGTGGCAGCTGCTGCCATAGCAAGTTTTTTTAAAAAAATCTGCCCAGCCAATTAAATCTCCAGTGACCAATCAGAAGCACCCCTGAATCTTCCTCAGCACTGCCAGATTCTACCAGACTTTCCCTGGGGCCTAACTTCACCCTCTTGCCCATAAATTGTGTGCTTCAAAAACCCAAACATCCCCCCAAATTTTGCTTGAAACTGCCAGGCTTGGAGATAGGGTTGCCAGGTAGCACCTGGCAGGGGATGGTGGGGGGGGGGGGGGAAAGGGAAAGGCCCAAGCCACATTGCTGGCATTGCACAGGAAGTGACGTCATCGTGCCAGCAATTCCCGAGTGACAGTCTGGTATCTGAGCAAAAGCTCTATGGTAAAACTGGCTTCTCCCATAAGCGTTTCCCCCCAAATACCAGAGCATCTCCCAGAAGTCACTGAGGAGATGATGTCACTTCCTGTGTGACACCGGCAACATGGCCTGGGCCTTCCTCTTTCTGCTGGTAAGCCCCTCGACGTAAGTCCTCGTTCCACTGGAAAGTCCTGTGCTGGCCAGGTGATTGGCAGCTGAGGGGCAGGACTACCTACTCTGAGTTGAGAAATACCTAGAGATTTGGGGGGTGGAGCGGGGGGAGGGCAAGGTTTGGCGAGGGGTGGGGCCTCAGTAGGGTAGTATGCCCTAGAGTCCACCCTCCAAAGTAGCCATTTCCTCCTGGGGAACTGATCTTGGTCATTGGGGGTCTAGCAACCCCACTCGGACAGGATGTGTGCACATTCTTCTCCTTGCATAGACATTCAGCTATAACAGATTTCTCCACAACTGTGGGAATGTATCTGACTATGCCTTTCCGGGAGCCCCGTAGCTGGTTGGGGGGACAGGTGTCCCTTATGCGGTGATGCAGCGACATCACATGATGCCGTGTGACATGACTCCCGGTGTCACGTGACACAAGTGACAAGCTCTGGTTGGCCTCCCTCCCAGTCTCCCCTCCGGCCTTCTCCCTCCCGTCTGTGCTTGCTTGCTTGCTCCCTGGAAGGCAGTCGCCATGGCCTCGCCGGCTCTTCCGTCTGCTTCCTGTTTTGCGGCGAGGCAGGAAGCAGGAAGAGCCAGGAGGTCACGGCGACTGTCCACTGGGGAGCAGGCAGCTAAGCACAGCCGGGTGTGTGTCAGAGTCTGGCATCTAGCTGTGCTTACCTGTGGCTAGAGGAGCAGGTGGCAGCCCTGGAGGTGCTTCGGCCTACGGCTGCTCTTGCTTGCACGGCAACCTGCCGGCTGGAGAGGTGCAGGACTGGGTGGTCAAAGCAGGAGCAGTAGGTGTCGCCACCGCAATAGCCGTGGCGGGCACGGGGAAGAAACACAGTGCACCGGGGTGTGTGGTTCATCCATGGGGGGCATTGCCCCCCAAAGCCCCCCTCCAGTGGCAAGAAAAGAACAAACTTGCACCAGAGTGTCAAATAATGTTTTTAATTTATGTATTAAAACATATCCCGTCTTTCCTCATGGTTTAAGGTGGCTTACGATCGGGGTCATTTCCTGCGGGAGCGCACAGGAGCGGAGCTCCGGCAGTAAGGAGCCCAGGGGGCGGGCACATGCAACAAGCCCCACCCCCTGCTCCCAGCAGCCCTCAGTTGGGCCACGAGGAGCAAGAAGCAGCCAGGTAAGTTACAGAGCCCCCCCCCCGCTGCCTTCAGGTACAAGCTCTCCCTCCTCTGTGAGGACAAATCTGCACGTCCCCCCCCCTCCCCCAATAGCTAGCAATCCAAAACAGTCCAGTGGAGCCTGAGCGGTGGGTGTTGCCTTCTGACACACTTCCGGTGATGTCAGGGGGTGTGGCACATGCAAATAAGTTATGCTAATGAGTTGTGCTAATAAGCTCCTGCACATCTTTTTCTACAAAATGACACCTGCTTACGATAATAGTTAAAGCACCCGGGTTAAAACCAAAAATAAAATGGCAAATCCCAAGTCTCTCCCCTCTTCCCTCCTTAAAAGACGCCTGCCATCCAAACCCACTGAAAACCCCTGGCAAATAGGCCGCTCTCGCAGGACCTCCTGAAGATTCCCAAGGAGTGGGGGCTCCTCCCCGCTCTTCAGGGAACCCCTTCCACAAAGCTGGAACCATGATGGAAAAGGACAATGCCAGGCAGGCCACCCTGAGTGGTGGGGATAGCCAGCAGAGGGCACCTGACCAGTTTGGTGTAGTGGTTAAGTGCACGGACTCTAATCTGGGAGAACCGGGTTTGATTCCCCACTCCTCCACTTGCACCTGATGCTGTGACCTTGGGTCAGTCACAAGCTCTGGCACAGCTGTTCCTGAAAGAGCAGTTTGTGTCAGAGTTCTCTCAGCCCCACCTGCCTCACAGGGTGTCTGTTGTGGGGAGGGGAAGGGAAAGGAGTTTGTCAGCCGCTCTGAGACTCCAAGTGAAGGGCGGGGTATAAATCCAATCTCTTCTTCTTCTTCTTTTCATAGTTGGCAAATGGGGGTTTGGCTTGGTGGTTAAGTGAGTGGACTCTAATCTGGGAGAACTGCGTGTGATTTCCTCCGCTCCTCCACATGTGGCTGCTGGTGTGACCTTGGATCAGTCACAAGTTCTCTCAGCTGTTCTTTCAAGGGCCGTTCTCGAGAGAGCTCTCTCAGCCCCACCTTGCCTCACAGGGTGTCTGTGGTGGGGAGGGGAAGGAAAAGGAGACAAAGCCGTTCTGAGACTCCAAGTGAATCTGGCGAGGTATAAACCCAATCTCTTCTTCTCTTCTTCTCCAGAAGGGGACTGTCCTTCTGATATGCTATTTGTGTATCTTTGAATACAGAAGGCAAATGAGACTCCCTGACATGGGTAAAGATGGCTATCCTATGTAGGGCAGGTCCAGAATTATTCTTACAAGGGACTGCTTACAGTACGGCCATGTGTGGTCTTCACCCTGCACTAGGCCCAGGGGAGGGGGGGGAGGAGGAGGAGGAGGAAGAATAGAATCGCAGAAGGGACCTCCAGGGTCATCTAGTCCAACCCCCTGCACAATGCAGGAAGTTTACAAATACCTCCTTCCCGCACACACACTCCATGCCCAGAAGATGGCAAAAAAACCCTCCACGATCCCCGGGCAAACTGGCCTGGAAAACAATTGCTTCCTGATCCTATCAGTATTTCCCTGGGCGTGTAAGAAAGAAGAGAGAGAAGAGATTGGATTTATACCCCGCCCTTCACTACCCAAAGGTGTCTCAGAGCAGCTTACAAACTCCTTTCCCCTCCCCTCCCCACCACAGACACCCTGTGAGGTAAAAGAAGAAGAGTTTGGATTTATACCCCGCCCTTCACTACCCAAAGGAGTCTCAGAGCAGCTTACAAACTCCTTTCCCTTCCCCTCCCCACCACAGACACCCTGTGAGGTAAAAGAAGAAGAAGAGTTTGGATTTATACCCCGCCCTTCACTACCCGAAGGTGTCTCAGAGCGGCTTACAAACTCCGTTCCCTCCCCCTCCCCACAACAGATGCCCTGTGAG
Source organism: Gekko japonicus (assembly GCF_001447785.1). Classification (NCBI taxonomy): domain Eukaryota; kingdom Metazoa; phylum Chordata; class Lepidosauria; order Squamata; family Gekkonidae; genus Gekko; species Gekko japonicus. The sequence continues at coordinate 402,164 of NW_015171522.1, forward strand.
GTAAAAGAAGAAGAAGATATTGGATTTATACCCCGCCCTTCATTACCCAAAGGAGTCTCAGAGCGGCTGACAAACTCCTTTCCCTGCCTTTGTTAGCCGCCCTGAGCCCTACGGGGAAGGGCGGGGTATAAATTTAATAATAAATAAATAAATAAAAATTCCCCTCCCCACAACAGATGCCCTGTGAAGCAGGTGGGGCTGAGAGAGCTGTGACAGAAACTGCCCTTTTCCAAGGACAGCTGTGCCAGAACTATGGCTTTGACCAAGGTCATCCAGCAGCTGCGAGTGGAGGAGTGGGGAATCAAACCCGGTTCTCCCAGATTACAGTCCGCGCACTTAACCACCACACCAAACATGCTAAGACAAAAATGTGTGAGCTGGAGGCTAAAAAGCTGTGAGCTAGCTCACACTAACTCAGCTGAGAGGGAACACTGCTCTGAAGGTCAAGACCAGCACCTTGAATGGTCCCTGGAAACAGATTGGGAGCCAGTGTTTGATGAGCCAAGACTTGGAGTGATAACGGTTCCCATGACCACTCCCGTCAACATCCTGGCTGCAGCATCCTGCACCAAATGAAGTTTCCGAATGCTTCTCATTCTGAACATTTACCGACCCCGAGTTGACATCTCTAAGTATGCTGGAAGAGACCAGGTCTGAGTTTTCCAAAGTTACATGCACGATCCCCTTTGTGCAAGACCGAACGGATCACAAAGTGTAGAGCAGTAGAAAAGAGCAAGGGTCCAGGAGCACCTGAAAGACTAGCAACATTTGTGGCAGGATGTGAGCTTTCGTGACACCTAAAGAAGTGAGCAGTGACTCACATGGAAGCTCCTCCCCTGACACAAAGTTTGTTAGTCTTTCAGGTGCTACTGGACTCTTGCTCTTTTCTACTGCCACAGACAGACTTAACACGGCTTCCCATCTTGGTCTATCTGAAGAAGTGAGCGTGACTCCCGAAAGCTCCTCCCCTGCCACCAATTTTGTGAGTCTTTCAAGTGCTTCTGGACTCTTGCTCTTTGGTATCTGAAGAAGTGAGCGGTGACTCCCGAAAGCTCCTCCCCTGCCACAAACCTTGTTAGTCTTTCAGGTGCCACTGGATTCTTGCTTCTTGGTATCTGAAGGAGTGAGCAGTGACTCCTCCCCTGCCACCAATTTTGTTAGTCATTAAGGTGCTAACTGGACTTTTGCTTCTTGCTATTTGAAGTAGTGAGCAGGGACTCAGGAAAACTCCTACCCTGCCACAAACCTTGTTAGTCTTTCAGGTGCCACTGGATTCTTGCTTCTTGGTATCTGAAGGACTGAGCAGTGACTCCCGAAAGCTCCTCCCCTGCCACCAATTTTGTTAGTCTTTAAGGTGCTGCTGGACTCTTGCTCTTTGTGCTTCTGGACTCTTGCTCTTTGGTATCTGAAGGAGTGAGCCGTGACTCCCAAAAGCTCCTCCCCTGCCACCAATTTTGTTAGTCTTTCAGGTGCTAATGAACATTTGCTCTTTGGTATCTGAAGGAGTGAGCCGTGTCTCACGGAAGCTCCTCCCCTGCCACCAATTTTGTGAGTCATTAAGGTGCTAACTGGACTCTTGCTCTTTGGTACCTGAAGGAGTGAGCCGTGACTCAGGAAACCTCCTCCCCTGCCACAAACCTTGTTAGTCTTTCAGGTGCCACTGGACTCTTGCTTCTTGGTACCTGAAGGAGTGAGCAGTGACTCCCGAAAGCTCCTCCCCTGCCACCAATTTTGTTAGTCTTTCAGGTGCTAATGAACTCTTGCTCTTTGGTATGTGAAGAAGTGAGCGGTGACTCCCGAAAGCTCCTCCCCGCCACAAATTTTGTTAGTCATTAAGGTGCTAACTGGACACTTGCTCTTTTCTGACAGACTGACACGGTTACCCATCTTGATCTGTCTCCAAGGTGTGGAACACGCACGGAGGCCACCCTACTCCCCTCCATACAACAAGGGTCGTCTCCCGATGTCCAAACTCTGCATTGGGTGCCTGAGAAATGCAGCTAGTTCCCCATGCAGCTAGTTCCCCATTCAGCTATTGGCACACAGGCCTCTTCTCCCCCTGTGGTGCTACTATGGTGATTAATCGGATTTAATGAGTGCAGGAAGACCGAATTCTGAGCCACTTAAAGGGAGCGGCATTCAAGGGAGAGGAGTTCATTCTGGGATTCTGTGTCGCCTCCTGGGCAGAAATAGGAGGCAAGAAGGAAAGGTCCTTGTTAGATCGCCACTAACAAAGATCCGGAGAGTGATTTCAACAAAGTGAACAGCTTTACTGTAGATACGAACAAGTGCTTGCAATAAGTCATAACCGGAACAGTTTAACATTGGGAGCTAGGCTCCTTTTAAACCTTCCCGGGCTAACGTAGCCACGCCTACTTACAAATAACAACCAATGGGGTTGTGCCGATAAAGTCCAATGAGCGTTCTTCCCTCGCAGTGAATTAGTCCAGTTCTGATTGGTCGCTGTTGTGGAGCGACCAATAAGAAGTTAATTCGGAGGAGCCTTCCTTGTCTGGAGCTTAACATTGAAAATGAATGTTCAATTTTATGTACCTATTTTACCCCTTTTGCATTCTCTTTTGGTCAAGACTTCGGTCATATAGACCCATAATAAATTGAATTGAATTGAATTGAAAATGAATGTGGCGATTCACATAGGTCTTTTCCGAAGACACCACAGTCCTTTTTTAAAAAAAATTAAATTTTTATTATATATTCAGAATATTAACATATACAACAATTTCTGTAATAAACATTTCAGAGTAAGTAATTTGTAAGTACATTTCTTTGAGTAAATTTGCATTAAACATAGTGGAGAATAATTGAAACATTGTACATTAAAAAACATTCATACAAGTATATAGCTAATGTAAGACTGAGAGGGGTCATCACTTCAACTGGTACGATTTGAGGGTTAGGGTTGCCCACTCAGGTTTGTGAAATGTCTAGAGACTGGGGGGTGGAGCCTAAGAAGGGCGGGGTTTGGGGAGGGGAGGGACTTCAGCGAGGTATAATCTCATAGAGTCCGCCTTCCACAGTGGCCGTTTTCTCCAGGGCAGGGCTATTTTCGGGCAGGAACACGCAGGAACGAAGTTCCGGCTGGCTCCTGAGTTGGCCACGCCCAGCAGGAACTCATTAGCATAACAGGCCACACCCAACAGCAGAAACTCATTAGGATTGGCTACATTAGGGGTGTGTGGCCTAACATGCAAAGGAGTCCCTGCTACAAAGAAAGGCCCTGGGTTTTGACCACAAACAAGGTAAACAGAATAAGAAGCAAAAGGTGGGTGTGGCTGGATGACCACACTTCTGGTAACATGGGGGTGCGGCCTAATATGCCAATGAGTTGTGCTGTCGGGGGGGTGGCCTAATATGCTAATGGATTTCTGCTGTTGGGTGTGGCCTATTATGCTAATATGAGTTCCTGCTGAGCTTTTTCTACAAAAAGAGCCCTGCTCCAGGGGAACTGCTCTCTGTTGCCCGGAGATCAGTCATCCACCCCCAAAGACTGGCAACCCAAGGTACCAGTGAAAGATGACAAGATAAAAGTTAAAGGTTTCCCTTGCTCGAAAGCCAGTCGAATCCGACTCTAGGGGGCCGTGCTCTTCTCCGTTTCCAAGCCGAAGAGCCAGCGCTGTCCGAAGACGTTTCTGTGGTCATGTGGCCGGCATGACTAAACGCCCTGAGAGACGACAAGCTGTCAGTCAAAGTTGTTGTCATAGGGATTGTGCCAGGATGGCACGCATAACAACACAGCCTCCGCTTTTCCTGACTGACCACAAAACAGTGCGAACAACAGGAAGGGAGACTCTGGTATGGTCGGGGAAGTGGGGTTGCCACCTCTAGGTGAAGCCTGGGGATCTCCTGGAATTGTCAATTGATCTCACAGCTACAGAAATTAGAGGAGGAAGAGGAGAAGAAGAAGAAAAGAAGAAGACTAAGAAGAAGAAGAAGAAAAGAAGAAGACAAGGAGGAGGAGGAGATTGGATTTATACCCCGCCCTTCACTCAGAGTCTCAGAGCGGCTTACAAACTCCTTTCCCTTCCCCTCCCCACAACAGACACCCTGTGAGGTAGGTGGGGCTGAGAGAGCTCTGACAGAAACGGCTCTTTTCAAGAACAGCTCTGACAGAACGACGTCTTGCCCAAGGTCATCCAGCCAGGTGCAAGTGGAGGAGTGGAGAATCAAACCCGATTCTCCCGGATTAGACTCTGCGCACTTCACCACCACGACACCCAACTGGCTCTCAATTAGTCTCTCTGGAGCAAATGGCTGCTTTGGAGGGTGGACTCTATGGCCTCATACCCCACGGAGGTCCTGCCCCTCCCCAATCCAGGCCCTCTCCAGGCCCCACATTCTAAACCAGAGTCTAAGGCACTTTCAGTCCAATTCCAATGCACTTTAGCGATTGCTTGCAACTGGATTTTGCCATTTCACACAGTAATGGCCAGTTGCAAAGTGCACTGGAAGTGAATTGAATTATGTGGATCATTCAGTGGGCGTGCTGCAGCAGTTTCTGTTTCACTGCATTGGGCACTTACATGGTCCAGGATATCTACCACTCCCTTATTCCTGGAGACACAACTGCCAGGGTGTAGATTATCAGCGCTGCTCCATTTGCTTTCTCCACCCTTATATCATGTTTTAGTTGTTACGGCTACGTAGGCAGGAAAATAGTAGCTGCAGCAGCAAGAAGGGGGGGGGGAGGGGTGACAGA
>NW_015171522.1:406897-419470 GCF_001447785.1 Gekko japonicus
CCTACCCCAATCCCAAACAGATTTGCCCAGCACTCTATCCTACTTTGTTCATGAGAACGTCAGAAGAGCCCTATTGGATCAGACCAGTGAGGGTCCATCTAGTCCAGCATCCCGTCTCACACAGGGGCCAGTCACTCCAGACAATCTCACTATTGTACTACTTAAAGAAGCTTAAATATTATACATACACTTTTCAATGATCTTCACACAGTTTAAATCACCACAAGGGTATCCATACATTCTGCAAATTAAAGCATAGTATTATTATAACTGTAATAACCACACTATTGAGGGACAAAAGTTCTAACACTTAGTTATAAAAATTGAAATTGAAAATTGAAATGGAGTCCTATGATGGACTTACCAAATTGGCTCACAAGGCTCCTATACACAAAAGTTCTTTCCCCCTAATATACAATGGGGCTTCTGAAGAAACATCCATAGGACACCAACAGAATTTTTTTAAAAAATTATCTACTTATATTCTGCTTTTTACCCCCAACAGGGTCCCAAAGCAGCTTACAGCCTTCTCCTCACCTCCATTTTATCCTCACAACAACCCTGTGAGGTAGATTCCGGTGGGTAGCCGTGTTGGTCTGAAGCAACAGAACAAAGTTTGAGTCCAGTGGCACCTTGAAGACCAACAGTTTAATTCTGGGTACAAGCTTTCATGAAGAGGAGGCGGAAGAGAGATTTATACCCTGCCCTTCACTCAGAGTCTCAGGGCAGCTTACAATCTCCTTCCCTTCCTCTCCCCACAACAGACACCCTGTGAGGTAGGTGGGGCTGAGAGAGTTCTTTCGAGAACTCCTCTTGAGAGAACAGCTCTGGGGGAGCTGTGACTGACCCAAGGTCACCCAGCTGGCGGCATGTGGAGGAGTGGGGAATCAAACCCGGTTCTCCCAGATTAGAGTCCGCGCTCTTAACCACTACACCAAACTGGCTCTCATTTCTTCTGATACACGGAAGTGTGCATGGACATGAAACCTTATTCACAGAATTAAACTTTGTTGGTCTTAAAGGTGCCCCTGGAGCCAAACTTTGTTCCTGTGAGGCAGGTTAGGCTGAGAGCGTGTGACTGGCCCAAGGTCACCCATCAAGCTTCCGTAGCAAAGCAAGCATTCAAACCTGGGCCTCCCATATCTTACTCCAAGACTCTAACTACTGCACTACAGTTGCTCTTAGCTTTTTCATTGGCAGCGCAACCACAGAACAGGCATTTCGTCCGACTGCGGCATAGGCCATTGGATCAGAGCAAAGACCTCCCCCAGCTGTGTCAGCTGGCCAGATGGGGAAGCCCACAAGCTATAGAATAGAATCACAGAGTTGGAAGGGACCTCCAGGGCCTTTAAAGCCCTTTATGGTCAGGGACCGGCCTACCTGAGGGACCGCCTTTCCCCGTATGTTCCCCAGAAAGCACTGAGATCAGGATCCCAAAACCGCCTGGACCTCCCTGGCCCTAAGGAAGTCAGGTTGATGGTAACCAGGACGAGGGCTTTTTCATTTGCAGCTCCGTCCTACTGGAACGAGCTACCTGCCGAGATTAGAGCCCTGCGGGACCTGTCACAGTTCCGCAGGGCTGTGAAAACAGAACTTTTCAGGCAGGCGTTCTGATAGGAGAGATGGCGTACCAGCAGCGCCCTGTGCGAACTTCGATCCAATATGACCTAACGTGGGGGCACCGTTGAATGTGTCTTTAAACTGCACTTTAGTTTTATCGCCATCTAATGAAACGTTTTATATGGATTGTTTGTGTTTTAACTGATGCTTGTATTTATGTTTTTATTGTGTTTGGATACTGCTTGTCAGTTTTGGAAGCCGCCCTGAGCCCGCTTGCGGGGAGGGCGGGGTAAAAGTGGAATGAATAAATAAATAAATAAATCTAGTCCAACCCCCTGCACAAGGTAGGGAATTCACAAATACCTCCCCCTCCACACCCACAGACCCCTGTTCCATGCCCAGAAGATGACAAAAAACCTCCGGGATCCCTGGCCAAACTGGCCTGGAGTTGTGAAAGGAGCACCACACTCCCACATTGCTCACCCCACCTCCGGCAACTGATATGCTGCGCCTGAATGTGGAGGTTCCACTTGCATATCATGGCTAATCGCTGTTGGCAGGCCTCTCCTTCTTGAGAATCCGTTTCATCCTTTTTGGGGTTCAACATACCATTTGGTTTGCAAGTGTAAAAGAGCCAAGTGCAGTGGTTACAAGGAGAAAGGGAGAGGAATGCTCACTTCTCCTAGGAAGGGGATACACAAGTCTGTGTCTGCGTGCTCCCATTGCCGAACTGGAATCACACAGTCGGGGTCCAGTGAGTTTAATGGATTTAAAACAAGGAATACAGGGGGCGGAGTACCTTGGCACTTCAGCAATTCCAAAGCTGTATTCTGCCATAACCAGGAAGGGCAGAAGGTTTTATAGCCCCAAATGACATCACATATAGTTTACACATTAAAGAGTCTCTAACTGGTACCAAGCAGTTAACATCATACAAGCATAATTTGACTCAGTGCATCTCTCAGTGGTGTCAGTAATTACACTTGTTTATTTTGTCTTCAGAACATTGGGAACATTAGAGAACACTGGGTCCCTTCCTGGGCTCACATGTGGAGAGCTAGCTGATAAGGGCTGCAAAGCACATTAAACCTTGCCCTCGGCAGCCTTGCAACTCCTAAATAGCATTCCATTCTTATTGCATCCTGATTCCTTCTAAGAAGGCTTCTTCCACACAAAAACGCAGTTATAAAACATATGCTCTGCTTTAAGTTTCTCTAATCAAAAGATTCTAGGTTACGTACCAAAATCTGGATCTATTATGATTAAACTTCTGAAGGCACAGTGACAGCTGTCAATATACATCAGGGAGAGCGTGTCCGAAACCACATTCAGAAATCACATTCCTTTTCCCTTGTCCTACAAAGGGCAAGGATAAAAAAGTAGTTGACAAACTGCAGGTGGAAGATTCCAAGAGCTCCCCACAAGCAGAACAGTAATGCGTCAAGGAGAAATCCTTCTTGTTCTTTTTTTGGCAGAGGCAGGTTGCTTTTTTTAGGGAGAAGATTCCAAAATGTGATGCTCTGCAGTCCATTCCACCGCATTTGACCCCTTCCTTCTCTTACACAGGTAAACCAGGGATCACATGGGGGAGGGGGAATCACCATGGCCTCCGTGATAGCAAATTGCACGTGTTAAATATGTGTGTTGTGTTTTAACAGGTACTGTGTCCCCCATCCTGAATCTACCGCATGGGGTTGCCAGGTTCTCATTAAGGTGTAACGCTTGGAGTCCACCCTCCCAAACAGCTATTCTCTCCAGAGGATCTGATCTGTGTTATTTGGAGATCAGTTGCAGTTCCAGGCAATCTCCAGGCCGCACCTGGAGGCTGGCAACCCTATCCAGGAACGCAGGGAAATAATGCCATTCCTTTTGCGTTCCTCAGACCACATGCACAGCAGCACTGCATTTTGCCTTGGGAGGGGGAAGAGATGTGCCTTTCCCCTCTTTTGCATAACGAGCTACCTCCGACAACACATTCCTCCTCTGCCCAAGACGCATGCGCCGAGGACAGCGAGCCGGGAAAGGCCAGGAAAGTCCCCAATGGAAGCCGCGCCCAAGGTGCCCGACGCGCATGCGTCTCCGAGAGGTCGAGGCGTCCGCTCTTCTTCTCCGGATGACGCCGCGGAAACCAGGTCGCCCGGATCGGCCAATGACAGGCAGAGAAAGGGCCGAACGATCGGCGTCCGTCTCCCCCCACGTGGTGTCCAAAAGACGGAGGGCTCACCTCCGCGACGGCCTCGCCGGGGCAGCCAATCGACAGACGCGACGGGAGCAAGCCTCGCCGCTATTGGTCGGAGGGGCCTCGGCCGGCGGCCAATGAGAAGAAGCTGCGCAGGCTTCTCTCGCGGTGGCAATTGGAAGAGAGTCCGTTTGCCTCTCGCGCCCTTCTCTCCCCCCCCCCCCCCCGCGTTCCCTGAGGTTTGAAACCGTCGTCGGCCTCGCGCTCCTTCCCGCCCCCCCCTCGCCTCTCTCGCTCCCCTCCGCCTTCCTCCCGCGAGACTTCCGGGGCACCGTCGGTGCGGCCGGCCGGAGCCATGAGCGAGGACGGCGGCGGGGCCTGGGACCCCGCTTCCCCGGCCTCCAAGCAGCGGCGCCTCGACGCCTCGGCCTGTCAGTCGCAGAAGGAGACCGAGGCGGCCCAGGCACTGGCTGACATGACGGCTTGGAGCGGCGGGGGGCGCGAAACCGCCGCCGAGCGGCAGGGGGCGCGCGAAACCGCCGACGACGAGGGGAGCCTGGAAACCGCCGCCGCCCAGCAGGGGGCGCCCGAAACCGCCAACCCGCCGGGGCTTCCCGGGAAGGACTTGGGCGCCCGGGGTGGCCGCGCTCGGCGCGACTCGAAGGCCGACGGGGAGGAGGAGCGGCCCGGGGACGGCGAAGGCGGCGCAGGAGCCGAAGCGGAGGGAAAGGGAGAGCTAGAAACCGCCGCCCGGCGCGCCAGGGGGAGCCTGGAAACCACCAAAGCGGCGGAGGAAGAGGAGGCGGCGGCGGGAGATGGCCGGGAGGGCCGGAGGAAGAGGAAGGAGGCCAAGGAGAGGCGGAGGGTGGCCGAGTTGGCGGCGGCGGCTGCTGCTGCGGCGGCGGCGGAGGACGAGTGCTCCATCATCTCGGTGGGCGAGGACGATGACGAGGAGGACGGAGGAGGAGGAGGGGGGGGAGGAAGGCCGCCCGCCAAGACGGAGCAGTACCTGGAGGCGCTGGAGGCCGTGCAGGTGGAGCTGGAGGCCGTCAACCAGCAGGCCGGCCGGGCCTTCAGCCAGCTCAAGGCCAAGTTCGGCCACATCCGGCGGCCCCACCTGGAGAGGCGCAACCGCATCATCCAGAACATCCCCGGCTTCTGGGTCACCGCCGTATCCTCCTGCAGTGAAGGGAAGGGTTAAGAATAACCGGGGGGGGGGGGAGAAGAGGAGGAAGGTCCTCTGGCCAGTAGGGCGGCCGTCCTCCAGGTTGAACCTGGGGAGCTCCCGGAATGACACCTTGAGCTCCACGCAAGAGAGAGCCCTTTACCCTGAAGGAAATGCCTGCACGGAGGGGGGGGGGCGCCCTATGGTGTGAGGGCCACCCCCAAATCTCCAGGAATTGGCATCCTATCTTTATACTTCCCCTCCCGAGGCTACACCCCCAGATCTCCTGGAATTTCCCAACCCAAATTGGTCCAGGGCTCTATTTGTAGCAGGAACTCCTTCGCATATTAGGCCACACGCCCCTAATGTAGCCAATCCTCCAAGAGCCTTACAGTAGCCCCTGTAAGAAGAGCTCTGTAAGCTCTTGGAGAATTGGGTACATTAGGGGTGCATTGCCTAATATGCAAAGGAGTTCCTGCTACAAATAGAGCCCTGGCTCAGTCTTCTGAGCCAAAATTCTGCTTGGTGAGCTACTGGCATTAAAGTTGTGAGGGAGCGATTTGGCTCCTGCATAAATTAGTTTGCTCTGGGGACCTCATTCCTGAAGGCAAAAATGTGTGAGCCGGAGGCTAAAAAACTGTGAGCCAGCTCACACTAACTCAGCTTAGAGGGAACACTGTGGGTAAACCTAGCACCTAAGCCCGCGTGAACAGAATTAGGGTTGCTGGTGATGCCCGGATCCAGAGTTTTGGAGCTGGGGTGGACCTGAATAGGTCAAGGATGGAAAATACTTGGAATTATATATATATTATAGCCTTCAGAGGCTACAAAAACACCCACCCACCCTATCTCCAGGAGTTTCCCAGTCCTAGCTTGCAAAAGAATGTATGGGAACACTGGTGAAAACGAGTGCAGGAATACCTTACAAACAAAATTAAAAACTTCCTAGTATATGCTTTGGTGAACGCTTCCTCTGATGCTGGCAGATGCTTATGCTAGGAAGTGTTTTTTTGGTCTGCCTTTAATAGGGTTGCTGTCCTTCAGGTGGGACCTGGAGACCCCTCAGGATTACAAGTGACCCCTAGCCTGCAGAGATCAGTTTCCCCTGGAGGAAATGGCTGCTTTGGAGGGGGGACTCTGTGGCCTTGTGCCCCACTGAGGTCCAGGGATGCCAGCCTCCAGGTAGGGCCTGGGGATGCCCCGGGATTCCAGCTCCTCTCCAGCCTACAGAGCTCAGTTCCCCTGGACAGAATGGCTGCTTTGGAGGGTGGGCTGTGTGGCTCTATATCTCTCCCCAGACTCCACCCTCCCCAGGTTCCACCCCCAAATCTCCAGGAACTTCCCACCCCAGGGACGGCACCCTTAGTCTTTAAGGTGCTGCAGGATTCCTCACTGCAGCAATTTGCTGCGATAAACTGGTGCCGCTGGAGTGAATCTACAAATCTGCGGTTTTATATATTTAAAATGTTTCCCTCCCACTTGATGCCCTTGGACCTGGGTTCTCTTGGTAGGACAACCCTTGATATATTGGTCCATCTAGTATAGTCCTGACCACAACACCTCTAGATCCTGGGAAACGAGCGAGTGGGTTTCCTTGGTGCCGCAAGACACCCTGGAAATGAAAGCATCAGCGTTGTATTAGCGTTCCCTCTACCTGGCGCCGGGCAGCGTGTCGGTGGGAGGCAGGAGGGCGCCTGGCGGTTTTCTGTTTCCCTGTTTGATCGCACTTGTATCCAAAAAAAAGTGGGACTGCAAATCTTCCTGTTTTTCTCCTTTGACTTTGACCTGCCAGTTTCTCAATCACCCTCAGCTTTCAGCCATGATCAATGACCGGGATGAGGATACGCTGAGCTACATGACCAATCTGCAGGTGACTGGCGGGGGAGGGTTGGCTCCAGAGGGGCTGTGCCTCAGTGGCAGAGCCTCTGCTTGGTTTACAGAAGGTCCCAGGTTCAATCCCCAGCATCTCCAGTTAAAAGGACCAGGCAGGAGGCGATGGGAATGACCTTGACCTGAGACCCTGGCTCAGTGGCAGAGCCTCTGCTTGGCATGCAGGAGGTCCCAGGTTCAATCCCCGGCATCTCCAGTTGAAAGGAGCAGGCAGGAGGTGATGGGAAAGACCTCTGCCTGAGACCCTGGGCAGCTGATGCCAGTCTGAGCAGACAATACTGACCTCAGCATACGGCAGTTCCTTAAGTTGGGGCGGTGGGGACTGGTCCTATTGCTGTGCCCGATTTGTGAGTACTTTCCTTTTAAGGGATTGCGCTGCAGGATGGGGTGGAAGGGATCCTTAGTTCCCCGATGACTGGATTTCTGTGGCTTTTACCAGGTTGAGGAGTTCACCCACGGAAAGTCCGGCTGCAAGATCAAGTTCTATTTCAACAGCAATCCCTACTTCCAGAATGAGGTCATCGTGAAGGAATTCCAGTGTGGGTCTTCAGGTATGGGGCGGGAGCTGTATGTCCGGGGGAGGGGGAGGGGTGTGGCTCGGTGGCAGAGCCTCTGCTTGGCATGCAGAAGGTCCCAGGTCCAATCAATGGCATCTCCAGTTAAAAGGACCAGGCAGGAGGTGATGAGAAAGACCTTGACCTGAGACCCTGGCTCAGTGACAGAGCCTCTGTTTGGCATGCAGAAGGTACCAGGTTCAATCCCTGGCATCTCCAGTTAAAAGGACCAGGCAGGAGGTGATGAGAAAGACCTTGACCTGAGACCCTGGCTCAGTGGCAGAGCCTCTGCTTGGCATGCAGAAGGTCCCAGGTTCATTCCCCGGCATCTCCAGTTAAAAGGACCAGGCAGGAGGTGATGAGAAAGACCTTGACCTAAGACCCTGGCTCAGTGGCAGAGCCTCTGCTTGGCATGCAGAAGGTCCCAGGTTCAATCCCTGGCTTTTCCAGTTAAGAGGACCAGGCAGGAGGTGATGAGAAAGACCTTGGCCTGAGACCCTGGCTCAGTGGCAGAGCCTCCACTTGGCTTGCAGAAGGTCCCGGGTTCAATTCCCGGCATGCGCTACGGAATATGGCAATAGGCGGTGGGAAAGACCTCCTTCACCTGAGGCCCCGGAGAGCCACTGCCAGTCTGAGTAGACTAGACTGATCTCGATAGACCGATGCTCTGATCCGGTAGAAGGCAGCTTTGTGGGAGAGCAGCCACAGGCCGCGTGCCACGTGCGGGTTCTCATCTCTCTCGGGTGTCTCTCTGTCCCTTCCAGGGAGGCTGGTGTCCCACTCGACGCCCATCCGCTGGTGGCGCGGCCTGGACCCCCTGGCTCACGGCCGGAAGAGCTTCGAGATGAACCGCAGCTTCTTCAGCTGGTTCTGCGACCACAGCTTCCCAGCGGGGGACCGCATTGCCGAGGTGGGAGGGGAGGCCCTTCGCAGCCTCTCCGGGGTTGTTTCCAGCCTCCGGGTTTCCCCCAACCCTCTTTCCTACCTCCCCACAGATCATCAAAGAGGATCTCTGGCCCAACCCGCTGCAGTACTACCTGATGGGAGAGGGGGGTGAAAACGGCGAGGAAGACAGGTGAGACGCCCCAAGGACTCCTGACGGCCGTCTTTCTTTTCTTTAAACCATTGATGGGCTTGCCCGTTGATGCCCAGGGAGAGACAGAGGTCCGGGGGAGGGGAATCTTCTAGCGCAAAGGTGGGATTGAGAGGACCTCGACACAAACACGGGTGACATTTTGAGCGAGAAATCTGTCCTCGTGCGTGTTCGTCAGTGCTCTCTTATACCCCGCCCTGAGCCTGCTTTGGTGTGGTGGTTAAGTGCACAGACTCTAATCTGGGAGAACCGGGTATGATTCCCCACTCCTTCACTCGCAGCTGCTGGATGACCTTGAGCAAGCCGTAGTTCTGATAAGAGCTGTTTTTCAAAAAGAGCCGTTTCTGTCAAGAGCTCTCTCAGCCCCACCTACCTCGCAGGGTGGGTGTCTGTTGTGGGGAGGGGAAGGGAAAGGAGTTTGTGAGCCGCTCTGAGACACCTTTGGGTAGTGAAGGGCGGGGTATAAATCCAATCTCTTCTTCTTCCTTGAGAGAACAGCTCTTATCAGAGCTACGGCTTGCCCAAGGCCATCCAGCCAGGTGCAAGTGGAGGAGTCGGGAATCAAACCCAGTTCTCCCAGATTAGAGTCTGCGCACTTAAACCACTACACCAAACAGTTCCGGAAAGAGCTCTGTCAGCCCCGCCTGCCTCACAGTGTGTCTGTTGTGGGGAGGGGAAGGGAAAGGAGTTTGTAAGCCGCTCCGAGACTCCCTTGGGTAGTGAAGGGCGGGGTATACCAATCCCTTCTCCTCTTATTCTTTTTCTTTGGTGGGGAGGGCGGGGGATAAGTCAAATAAAAATTCTACTTTGTCAGCTACTGGGCATTCAAGTTGTTAGGGAGCGATTTGGCCGCCGCATCAATTAGTCTGCTCCGGAGCCGCCCTCCTTCCTGAGCCAAGACAGAAACGTGTGAGCTGGAGGCTAAAGAACTGAGCTAGCTCACACTAACTCAGCTTAGAGGGAACACTGGTGGTGGAGTGTGCTCATGAATTATGTCCAAGCTGGAGACAGGAGGAGCTGTTTGTCGGCTCCCGAGGAGGCCTGCCTCGACGGGAGAGGGCTTTCTGCGCGGCAGGGAGGCCAGCAGAAAGAGACAGGGACACATTTTGTCCTTCCGCTGCATTTGTAGCGAGACAGAGAACGGGGACGACTTTGTGGTCATCGTGGATGACGATGGGGAAGACGAGGAGGAAGAGGGAGAGGAGGAGGACGAGGAGGAGGAAGAAGCAGCAGCAACAGCGGCGGACGTGCAGGAGATCATGGACGAGGAGACAGAGCACGGTAAGTATTCCAGTATTTTATTTATTTACACTTTCAATTTGTACCCCGCTCACCCCCGAAGGGCTCTGAGCGGCTTACATGGTGCATGGTGCAGAGACCTATGCAGAAACCCTACCTATGGCCACAGTACGTCTGGGGTGGGGGGAGCCCTACCAGGTAGGTGCCCTCCCGGCTCCAATCGTTCGTTTATCCGGTGAGTGGGCGACTTCTTCCAGTTTTTCTCCGGTGCGTTTTCCGCGGCCTCTGCTGTTCTTTCGACTCTCTGGCGACTCCTCTCGGGGGCTGTTGGTTATGGACCCTGGTGCGCAGCCGCGGTGGGCGTCACAACGTCCTTGCAGCTCCAGATGTCCTCCTGCTGGAATCCAGAATGAGCTCCCACCCACCCCACCCCAGAAGATATGTTGCAGCCAAGGCTCCCGCTAAGCTCTGGGGTCTTGTGAGCAAACATTCTCCTTTGTGAGCTACCGGCATGAAAGTTGTGAGCGAGCCATTTGGCTCCTGCATGAATCAGTTCGCTCTGGAGCCACCCTTCCTCAGATAAGACCAAAATGTGTGAGCCGGAGGCTGAAAAACTGTGAACTAACTCACACTAACTTAGTATAGAGGGAACACTGGTCACAACCCTTGACTTGGTCTCCCCCCATCCAAGTAATAACTAAGCCTGACCCTGCTTAGCTTCCAAGATCTGATGAGATTGGGCAGGACTGAAGTGTTCTGAACATTTAAAATAGTGGAAGAGCCGCCTGGGGAATACATGATACACGGGGGTTGGTGGCAATGTTCCCTCTAAGCTGTGGAGTCTTGTGAGCAAAAATTCTACTTTGTGAGCTACTGGCATTAAAGTTGTGAGCAAGTGATTTGGCTGCTGCATACATTAGCTTGATCTGGAGCCATTCTTCCTGAGCTAGGACAAAAATCTGTGAGCTGGAGGCTAAAAAACTGTGAGCTAGCTCACACTAACTCAGCTTAGAGGGAACACTGGTTGGTGGGGGGGGAAGTATTGTTGAATCTCCTGCATTGCACAGGGGGCTGGACTAGATGACCCTGGAGGTCCCTTCCAACTCTACGATTCCGTGATACCCAAAGGCAGCAGGACTAACGTGTTCCGAACATTTTAAGAGCTGCTCGTTCCCCTGAAAGAGGAAGTCTAGTAGGGAAACAGGCCCTGGGACTGTTCAGCCCAGAGGAAGGGAGTTGCCGATCCCAAGTGGGAAGCAATCGACTAGGGCAGCTCAGGTTTGTAACTTGGCGTAGGATTGAGGGAGAGTAGAAAAGTGGGGGGGAGGGGGGCAGGTTGGGAGGGAGGGAGGGAGAGGATTCCTTGCCTTGTGCAGGGGGTTGGACTAGATGGCCCTGGAAGTCCCTTCCAACTCTATGATCCGGTGATTGGTTTTGTTTACTTAGTCTGTGTCCGAGAGGTGTCATAGGATCACAGAATCCCAGAGTTGGAAGGGGCCCTATAGGCCATTGAGTCAAACCCCCTGCTCAGTGCAGGATCAGCCTAGAGCTTGGGTGTCAAACAGGGCCCCCCCCGGCGGGCTTCCATCAGGCCCGCAGTGTAACCGGCCATCTCCTGCTTCCAGTTCTGCTGCTGCTGCTGCATCACAGCTTGCTTCGCCAGACTCTCTCAATCGCTCAGCCATTTCATGTTTTCCCCTGGGTCCTAGACTCAGAGCTCTGAGCATGAGATTTCTGTGGGGAATCTCAACAAATGTATCTATTTATAGTTTCAATTTATAGCCCGACCTCCCCGCCAGGCGGGCTCAGGGCGGCTCACAGGCAGGCGTTAAGCCAACACATAAAAACAGGTTAAAACCATATAAAACCATCAGTACAATGTTACAGCATATTAAGAGCTCTAGATGTTCCAGAATAATCTTCCAAAATCAAATCAAAAGTAGGTTTGCAGCTTACAGAGCTAATGTTTTAAGCATGTTTTTATTTTAAGTTAAAAAAACCCTATCTTTGTGTTTGTATCCTTTATAAAGTTTCTATCTCCGCTACCTGGCATTACATTTTATGACACACATGGCCCGGCCCAAAAAGTCTCATTTATGTCAGATCCGGCCCTCCTAACAAATGAGTTTGACACCCCTGGCCTAGAGCATCCCTGAGAACTGTCCAGCCGCTGCTTGAAGACTGCCAGTGAGGGGGAGCTCACCACCTCCCCAGGCAGCCGATCCCACTGTTGAACAACTCTCAGCTGTAAAAAAAAAAATTACCTAAGATCCAGCCGGTCCCTGCCTGCCCTTAATCTCAATCCATTATCTTGCGAGTCCTCTCCTCTGATGGCCACCCGAACAGCTCCCTGCCCTCCTCTAAGGAACAGCCCTTTAGATACCGCGAGAGAGCAATCACCTCTTGACACCTTGCTTTTGCCCACGCAGGTGACGCCGTGGAAGAGATCCTGAGCAGCCAAGAAGAGAACGCGGCCGGCCCTGCCTCCTCCGTCCGCGAAGAACCGGACGGGAGGGATTCAGGGGCCGAAGAAGATGGCTAGCCCGGTCCACGCAGAGACCGCCCGTCTGGCTGGACTTTCCCACGGCGACCCCCGTGGCACTCTGACCAATTGCACTTGGCCGCGGCGGCAGGAGAAAAGGGGAGCGGTTCGAAGGCGCCTTCCCGCTCGGGAGCAGCAGTCACGTTGGTTGTTTTGTACCTTTATTTATTGCAGCGACTGCAGTTCCCCCCGCCCCGCCCTTCGGGGGGGAGGAGGGACCACCACACACCAGCAGCCCCCCTCCCCCTCCTTACCTGTCCGATGCTTGGCATCTCTCCTTACCTGCCTGTGTGGGGACTGTTTGCATATTTACGCCTCCCCCCTCCCCGGTGGCTGCTCAGGTTTTTGCCT